>NW_017307529.1:222360-232351 GCF_000935625.1 Nanorana parkeri | reverse complement strand
GCAAGCGCGTCGCCACGTAAACACGCGTCGGGTGCGCCTACGTATGAAAACGACGAACGCGCTACACATGTTGGGTATCGCCGCGCACACCGGAGTGAGAGCAATAATTCTAGGGCATCTCTAAATTGATGACCTGTGGGGGCTTTTAAAGCGTCTATGGACTTTTTGGGATACTGCAGTTATTCGCCGTTTCACGGACGCACGCAATTTGTAAACTAGGCATGTTGGGTATCGTTTTACTCGTTGTAACCTCATCTTTTATATTCATTAAAAAAAAATGGGTATTTTATTGTGTTCTGGGGCATTTAATTCAATTTGTCACTAAATTTTGGGGTTTAATAAGGAGTTGCGCTAATATTGCGCTACATACAAATTTGCAACTACCATCATTTTATTCTATAGATTCTTGGCATTCAGAAAATATATAATGTTTTTGGGTTTTAAAGTAATTTTCAAGCCTAAAATGTGGAATATAACATGGGTACAAAAAATGGGAAAAAGGTCTCAGTCATGAAGGGGTTAAGGCATCAGCATACCAAGACATTCTGGACAATTTCATGCTCTCAACTTTGTGGGAACAGTTTGGGGATGGCCCCTTCTTGTTCCAACATGATTGTGCACCAATGCACAAAGCGAGGTCCATAAAGACCTGGATGAGTGAGTTTGGGGTGGAGGAACTTGACTGGCCTGCACAGATTCCTGACCTCAACCCGATAGAACACCTTTGGGATGAATTAGAGCGGAGACTGCGAGCCCGGCCTTCTCCTCCAACATCCGTACCTGACCTCACAAATGGTCCAACATTCCCATAGACACACTCCTAAACCTTGTGGACGCCTTCCCAGAAGAGTTGAAGCTGTTATAGCGGCAAAGGGGGGCGCCAACTCAATATTGAACCCTACGGACTAAGACTGGGATGCCACCAACGTTCATGTGCGTGTAAAGGCCGGCGTCCCAATACTTTTGGTAATATAGCGTATATTCACTAGTTTCCTGTGTGGTCACCAAGGCACGTAAAAGGAAAAATCTCCAAAACAGAGACCACAATACAAACCTGTCTGCTCTCTTTACCAAAGTTGATGTGAGCTGCGCTTCCCATGACCTTCAGTAACAAGTAGGTTGGAGTGGTGGTCTGGTGGTGCGAAACGCTGGTCACCCACATCAACCTACAAAATCTGAATGTGTGGCAGAGTGCCAGAAGAATATAGCAGGGTGGAAGGGGAACTAAATATTGAGAGAACAGAAAGAATGACGTGCAGCCAACTTCTATAGTGCCAGCTACTGCAGGGATTACAAGGAAGAAACCAGGAAACTTTAATCAGAGGGACGGTCAGGTTTCCTGTTGTGTACGCAAACGTGAACTGGGCACAGCAGGACATATTAAAAGCCCGGCATACCTGAACAGTGTGCCTATTTTTTGGGAAAGTCCCGAATGGTTGGCAAGGGACATATAGGATTACTTTATAATCCTCTGTACGGCTGCCAGGACAAGATCACCAATTCTCGACACAAAACGATGGGGCCATATACGAGCAAAGGAACCCCGGACCAACCGCTCTGCCCAAGGTACTCTCCGTGTCAACAGTGCCAATCTTAAAGTGGACCTGTCAGTAACTTTACAGCTCTGCGTGATTACATTCCTGGAACTGAGGAAATTCTGACGATTCCAGATACATTGCCCGCACACCAATCTGCTTCAGAATGTTGTCTTCATTAAAGTTCTTGCAGCATAATAGGGAATGCGTTGGCTTCCATCATGCTGCAAGAACGTTTATAAACTGTATGTTTTGGTGCCATCCACCAGTTGTTCCAGCAGCCAAGGAACCGAACAGAAGAGAGTTATCGGCAGAGTACAGATGGGGAGGAGCTGCGGCGCACAGCGTGTGGAGCTGTGAACAGGGCCAACTGATCGGAAGCCGATTAATCGATTATTGAAAAAGTTGACAACTTTTTCAATAATCGATTATAATCGATTATGTCGATTAGTTGTTGCAGCCCTAGATATGTCTATTAAATTCCTGACACGATACAATTCCTGATTGCGATACATAGCAACACTAGAATTTGTTTTCAGAAAAACTCCACCTTCATCATTAAAAAGCAGTCCTTCAGCTTAAATCAGTGACTTTGCCTAGGTTGAGATGTCATGAGACTGCTGCAGGCAGGAGGAAGTATTTCTTCAGTCTACCGTGCTTCAGTGATCAGACTGCAACATTGTAACTTTGTATCAAGTCACAAGGGGCTGCAGTATGGGCTGATCTGTGTGAGACATTTGTGAACACAGCCACCAGGATTTACATGACTGTCATCTCGGAACCAGCATCTCATTCCGAGAAGTAGATAGTGACCCTGAACAAAGATGGGTCCGGCCTTCTGGAGAAAGAAGCAGGTGCATTGTCAGGAGGAGTACTGTGCCTTCTAGGAGGGGGTCATAAATACCTGGAAGTGTTGCGCTTAAATTGTCGAAAAGAAACTGCTTACAGAGGGGCCGCAGGCAAAATTATTATTATATTGAAGGGCAAAAAACGCCAGAAGAAGTAACCATGTAACGGATGATTTATGAAATTGCTCGCCCAGCCATACGCTGGGCCAGGGGTGGCCAAACTCGGGCCCTCCAGCTGTGGTGAAACTACAAATCCCATGATGCATCTCTCCCCGGGAGTCATGTCTGAGAATCTTGCAATGCCTCATGGGATTTGTAGTTCCACCACAGCTGGAGGGCCGGAGTTTGGCTACCCCTGCGCTGGGCGAATGCCGTTTACATGGAATGCCTGCCACTAGATGGAGCCGAGGAGTATAGGAATTCCTTATTCTCTTTGGCGCCATCTTGTGGCAAAGTGATCAGCAAACGGCATTCGCCAGGGGCGTGGCTTGGCAGATGATTTATAAATCATGCCCCTACTGTGTTTTTGCCATTCAAGCCAAGTTAAAGTTATTAAAATGCACTAATCAATCTGCTGCCACTAGGATATAAATGAAAACTAACCCCCAAACATTCATTACAAGCTTGGCAGCAGTACTTCTCCCAGAGTTCTGAACAGAGATTGAGACCAAATCACAAGCAGCCTGGTGCATAGAATATGGCATCCCTGGTAAAGACATCAGGTTTACTACACTAGGCGTCTCATTGATGGTGAGCACTAGAGAGCCGTACATCTCTAACACCGGGACGGATCATCTGATTCCAGTAATGGAAGAATTCCCACTTAGCAAGTCCGCATATAATAAAAATGCTGTATTAATGTACAGCAAATGGCAAGAAGAGCCAAATTATTTTTGGGTGCTCTGATTTTTTTTATGAGGAACAGAAGCTTTAAAAAATGTATCTTTTTTTGTATTGAAATTGGACAAAACCCTTCCACATAAACTCTGGAATAATCTACAATGTCAGTGAAGCTTCGAACAACAACAAATACAATGAGGGATATTTATCAATACTGGAGCAGACAGAATCTGGAGCAGTTGCCCATGGCAACCAATCGGCATCCACCTTTCATTTTCAAACCTTAACTGAACAAACTGAAGAGAGAAGCTGATTGGTTGCCATGGGCAACTGCTCCAGATTCGGTCTGCTCCAGTTTTGATAAATTCTCACCATTGTATATATGAAAGTCATCGCGGGATTCCATTTCCTATTATCCGCCAACTGCCGATTTGGGTGTACTGGCCCTTTAAAACAAACACCGGTTTGGAAGGCGCAGCAGGAGACCTGCGTATCACATGACGTCTCCGTTTGCAATAATAAAAGAAAACAACAAAAACTGTTCAAATCTTAGAAAAGCAAAAACAAACAAACTCCTCCGAAGGCCTTCTAACTCCCCTAAAGACGCGGCGCGATAAATATTTGCGGAGAGGAAACGCAAAACGTTTACAAAACACGGAGTAACAATCCAGGTGTTAAGGAGATGGAATGAGATCCGGGGAGATAGGATCAGGATCTGCTACTTCCCCGGGCTGTCCTCTGCCCCCTCCGCTGGGGTAAAAGGGCAAGAATTTACTGCCGGAGAGATACAACACTGACGTCACAGGGCCCTTCCACCGCCGCTCTGTGAACGCTCTGCGCGCGTCATCCATGGGCCATATAGATAAATAAATGCAACGCCGGTCTATTTATTAGACAAATACCCCCTTTTAGTAGTGTGTGGAAGGGTTACAACCTCTGTCAGGTCAGCGGGGCAAAAATCCAAAGTTTTACAGCCGTCCCAGGGACAGAAACCTAAAGAGGACATACCAAACGTTACCAAAGTCACAGAGACAGGAAGTAAGGGGAAATAATCTAATGGGGACACCTGTTCGGGGGACAACTCTAAGAGGGGGATTCTCTCTCACACCTGTGGGACAGGAAAAGATGAGAAGATTATTCCCAACAAGGAGACTGGAAGGTGTAAAACCTGACAGAGGTGGTTACCCTTCCACAGTCCATCCCCCACTTAAAGCTGAAGTTTAATCTGCTTATATTTTGCCTTCACTTGGTGCCAATCTGATGGACGTGTCTGGGTTTGGCGGTTGCCAGGAGAACGGTACTTGCCTGACTGCATTGTGCCAAGTGTAATGTTTGGTGGAGGGGGGATTATGGTGCGGGGTTGTCTCTCAGGGGTTGGGCTCCGCCCCTTAGTTCCACTGAATGGAACTCTTAAGGCATCAGCATACCAAGACATTTTGGACAATTTCATGCTCCCAACTTTGTGGGAACAGTTTGGGGATGGCCCCTTCCTGTTCCAACATGACTGCGCACCAATGCACAAAGCAAGGTCCATAAAGACATGGATGGGAGAGTTTGGGGTGGAGGAACTTGACTGGCCTGCACAGAGTCCTGACCTCAACCCCATAGAACACCTTTGGGATGAATAAGGCCCCGTTCACATTGATCGATTTATCGCGCGATATCGCTCTCCAATGCTTCTCACTGGGGCAAAGGGTCCTGCGTCGCTACAGCAGGACCCTATTTGGAGCGGATTTAGCCACGATTCAAGCTTGCTCAATGCAAGCATTTGCGCGATATCAGGCGACAAATCGCGCAAAATGCAAATCGCGCGACAAACACGCGATTTGCGAACAGCTCAATGTGAACGGGGCCTTAGAGCGGAGACTGCGACTCCTCCAACATCTTCACAAGGCAGAGAAGAATAAACCCGATTCCTCTTCTCATGTGAAAGGCACAGGACTGCTTATGCAGCAATCGCAGAGATGATTTATTTCATTAGCAAAGTTCAGTGTGACGATCACATTCCTGAATTATTCAGCACTGCATTTCCTTCTCAGGTAAGAACACCGGACAGACAGGAAAGAAGCCATCTCCCTTCATAGAACCCTTCACAAGGTGGAGACATGCTTTCTTGTGAAAACAAGTCATAGGCTACCGCTGATGAATCAAGGAATACAAACCAAGAACACACACACACACACACACACACACACACTTTAAAGTGCATTTAAAGTGACATTAAACCCTCAGATTTTTTAACATAAAACAATACTGTGATGTGCGCCTTACTGTAATCCATGGTAGTTTCCCTTCTCTTTGCTGCTCTTCCTTTTAAATCTGTATCTCTTCTCATGCTCTGCAGAACTTCTGTTTTGAGGCAGACTGCCTTGTCTCGGGAATGGATACACCGTGTTTGTGTATACGTTTGTATAGGCTTGTAACCTGAGCCAGCACTACAGGAAGAGGCCCTGAGCTGAAAAAGGGAAGTTCTGCCCAGCATGAGAAGAGATACGGATTCAAAAGGAAGAGCAGCAAAGAGAAGGGAAACAACCATGGATTACAGTAAAGGTGCCCATACACCTTACGACCATCGCAAGACTTTTGTCTTGCGATGGTCGTATGCTTATTGAAAGCTCGTACGATCTGCCCAACTTGGACGGGCAGATCGTACTTGCGATCATCGAATACCCGCCCCTGCCGATGACCGCAATGCAGAACGGGCAGTGTGCACGTGCGCACACCGGGCCCGTTCCGCAGCTATCGGACGAGCAGGCTAGAAACCCGCCGACAATCGTACGATTCCCGGCGGGTTTTCGAGCATGTTGGTTTGACAAAAGACGTGTGACCGTACAGTAGAAACGGTCGCACGTCTTCGTTCACACTGCTCGATTCTCGTACGATCGCGGGATTTCGCCCGATTCTCGTACGAGAATCGAGCAGTGTATGGGCACCTTAAGGCACACATTACAGTATTGGTTTATGTTAAAAAATCTGAGGGTTTAATGTCACTTTAAGGCTAAGAACAAAAATATCATATAGTGCAGCTTTACTAGTCCTTAGAGCTGGTGGCTGCATTAGTTTTCTTATTTCAGATTTCTTCCCCTCCCCCCCTTTATTTTCACCTGGAGATCCTGCCAGTTAACACTTCCTGTGCCAGGGTGACAACACTCATTGCCTGTACTGCGTCTATGGAGGAGTAGCACTGTCATCCTAGGACAAGACCACAGAACAACCCCGCTCCTCTTCACCATAACATGGAGGGTTCTGTAGTCCTCAGATAGATGAGAATAATGTGATGGATGGATAAGAGAACAGCATGGGCAGAGAACACAGAAAGTTATCAAGAGGGATTTTTCACACTTGTTGAGTATAAAACATAAAAAGGTGTCTATTGGTATCTTTAACAGGCCAAAAGGGAGCAAATAGGAGAAGGTCCTTGTTGGGGTTTACATAAGCTTCAACGCTGTAGTTTAATCTGCTTATTATTTTGCTTTTCCTGGTTCCTCCCTCATCACCACACTTTCTTTTTTAAGCCCGTGGCGAGCGCGCAAAAACTAAACAGCATAGTGAACACAAAAAAAAAAGTGCATGTGAAACACACACAAAAAAGTGCACACAGGTTTGCAAGAAATATAAATATGTTTTAATGTGCAAGACAATGGCTAGACCTTGCGGCCCGCTTAAAAAATTTCCCCTTGCCTTAGCCAAAAGGCCTAGCCCAAGAGGCTAAGTGCAGAAAAAGCAAATGGTGTTGTGGCCAATGTGCCAGTCACATGGTGGGGTCCCAAAACCAGAGTGCTACTCAGGCACCCCAGGGCACCACTCACAGGGTGCGCTCGACACCGCAGGCTCCGTGCCTTCCCAGCCCATGACCTGATCAGGGAGTCCCGCTCAAATCAGGAGGGGACTGGGCCCCACCAGATCCCAGACACTACTCCCGACCCGCACTCTAATGTGCTTTCAGTTTCCTTCCACTGACCAGAACCCTTTAGGACCCCATCATCTCAGGCAGGGTAGTCGGTAAGGTTCCCACCTGTCCCGGATTCACCTGGACAGTCCGGGTTTTGAGTCCTGTGTGTGCCGTTTCCAGGTTTCAGGTCAGCTGAAACCCAGAGACAGCACAAACAGCACTCAAAACCCGGACTGTCCAGGTGAATCCGGGACAGGTGGCAACCCTAGTAGTCGGCAGCCAGCTATCCCTACTGTAGGGCCAGAACGGCGGCACATTTCCCCTCCTGAACTCTTATAAGAGCAGATACTACACTGGATCTCAGCCAAAAGGCCGACACGCTAATGAAATATTTAAACATTTCGGTTTCCATTACAAACCTGATTTTGGTCCCAGTGACATCATCACTGGGTCTCTGTGTAAAGCAGGCAGATCATGGCTGGTGGGAGCAGCCTGCCTCAGTACTCCTCCCAAGAGCCCTTTGCCCAGATGCAAGCAGTGGGCTGGATCCTGTAAGGAGTTATGAAACCATGTCAATGCCCTGATGGGTGGATGTCTGTCTGGAGGACGGGTGTTTCTGGACAGACTGCATTTGCATTCCGAACACCCTAGGTAACACCCAAATGTAATGGCTGATCCTCCATGATGGAAAGAACTGATATCCACAGAATGAGACGGGCGGGCCAGGAACAGAATGGCTGAGGAGGAAAGCACTAGATGATGCTAGATATCCTCCAGCCAGGACATAAGAGCGCCATCTGACTTGCTGCAACTTCTAATGCACATTGTAAGAAGCTCAGAGTGTGCAGTGGAATCAGAGGAAGCAATTTCAGTCCAGGATTGTTCCGGGTCTGTGACTCACTAGTACTGAAGCCAGAAATCTAGTATTTTCAGATGAGGACCAGCAAGGGAAGCCCACATATTTTTCTCACTACCGCGTCACTTTAAATCTCAACCCAAGTGAGGATTTTAAAAAAATCTTAGATGGAGTATAGAAGGATTATAACCCCCATCAGATTTATTACTGCTGTCTCTGACCCTGCTGAGAAGACTCACCCTCTGTGTGTCCCCGGAACAGGAAGTGACAGGAAACCCAAAAATTTACAGTCGTCACCAGAACAGGAAGAGTGGAGAAATCCTCCAATGGGGACACCTGCTCAGGCGACAGTGGTCTAAGTGGGGGATGTAGTTGAAGTTGTGCTTATAGATTTAGAATACCACCTGGACACCCATCGAGCAGCAAGAAGAAATCCCCCAATTGAGGACACCACAATAAGAAGAGATGACAGAGGTTCTGACCCTCCCTCACTCTGTAGAGAGCGGGAAGAAGGAAGGTTTTTACCTGCACTGTGATCCCGGCACTATAGAGAACCAATTACACCTTACCGACCACTTACACATCTGGACCCCCGAGAGGTTAATTGCTTGTGCCGAGCAGAAAAAGAACTTACATGGTTGTGTCCCCATTACCTGTGCCAGGAAGAGCGCATGCTGCGGCAGTGGCGGGCTGCGAAAGACTCTGGCAATTGTCCTTCCAGCTGCAGCTAAACTGTCATAGGCGGCGGGGGTCAGTTTCATTGGTCTGAGTTCACAGCAGCTGGCGGAGGGAACCAACACAGCTCACCGCTGTCACATCATTCCATGTACTGCTCCTACCAAGAAGTGTAATCTATAGAAAGTATCCCAGGAAAGTTATCCATTAAACCAAGAAGACGGCAATAAGACCACGGGAATGATCCCTACCATCACACAAGGTGAACTCTGACTCTGATGCTTCCTTCAACTCTTCTCCTGAAATACTGCTGGAGGACTCTGCTCCTTCCTACTACTCTCCTCTCCTGAAATACTCTGCACTGCTGGAGGACTCTGCTCCTTCCTCTAACTCTCCTCTACTGATATACTGCTGGAGGACTCTGCTCCTTCCTCTAACTCTCCTCTACTGATATACTGCTGGAGGACTCTGCTCCTTCCTCTAACTCTCCTCTACTGATATACTGCTGGAGGACTCTGCTCCTTCCTCTAACTCTCCTCTACTGATATACTGCTGGAGGACTCTGCTCCTTCCTCTAACTCTCCTCTACTGATATACTGCTGGAGGACTCTGCTCCTTCCTACTACTCTCCTCTCCTGAAATACTCTGCACTGCTGGAGTACTCTGCTCCTTCCTCTATCCAATTATCCTCTCCTAAATACTCTGCATTGCTGGAGCCTGGAGGACTCTGCTCCTTCATCTAACTCTCCTCTACTGATATACTGCTAGAGGACTCTGCTCCTTCCTCTGTATCTCTCCTGAAATACTCTGCACTGCTGGAGGACTCTGCTCCTTCCTCTAACTCTCCTCTGCTGAAATACTGCTAGGAGGACTCTGCTCCTTCCTTTATCTCTTTTCTCTAGCAAACTCTCTTCTCGTGAAATTGCTGCGGCCAGCGCACCAGCAGCACAAATGAGCCGAAAGCTGAATGCATGCGATCATTGCCATTTGACAGTGATCATCTGGAGAACAGAGTCACTTCTACCTTAATAATAGTTGTAATAGAAAATCTCCTGGGAGGTTCAGCACGGAGCAGACACGCCCCAGGTGATCAATACCAATCAATGTCGCCATACCGTACATTAAACAATTTAAGAGACAACACAGGAGAAAAAAAAAAGGAGGACCTGTCTAGTCCAAGATTTGGAGTAACTAGATATGATCAGGAAGCATTAGATCCAAGGGAAGCGGCTTCTGGAGACAAACCGGGACTGACCAATCACGGGAGAGGAACTGATCGTGCACAACCTGCAAGTCCACCAGACCTGTCTAGACTGAAAACCACTGACCCCCCGCAGTTCCCAAT
>NW_017307529.1:203207-222338 GCF_000935625.1 Nanorana parkeri | reverse complement strand
ACCAGAGACTTTTTTTTCTTTAGTCCATTTCCTTCGAGTTTGCAGTCCTTCCCTATTGGTTCACGTGAGCAACCCACTTCGAAAATCACTGCTACAGATGTTTCACCACCTCTAAGACCCAGGAAGATGAAACGCAAAAGCCACAGCAGCATCAGCAGCCCGTTCTTCTCAGGATTTGTAAAATCTTCCCGGAAACAGGAAGCGAAAAAGCCCCAAAAAGTTTAAATCCAGCGCCGGACTTAACCCTATAAATGCCAGGCAGGCCAGCACAGCGCATACACCCAAATGTAACCCTTTATAGGCTGTGTACATAAACACTAATAAAAAGATAATGTTTCACAGCTCTGGCCATAAAATGCACAACAGTCTAGAAAACATATCGAATTGTAGAAACAACGTATATATTTAGAAGAGAAAAACGGATCGGTAGCTTCTGGTTTCATTTCCTCCTTTCTCAGCTGTCTGCAACTTCCCCGACTGACTAACCAGAAATAAATGTCAGAGCGTTTCCCAATCCAACCTCCAGGGCCTATGCCAGGCCTAAAGATGGCGGAAACTGGCGCTGGGGGAAGGGGGGGGGCATGGCTGAGCTCTGCTTAACCCACTAACTGCCAACTGGCACAGGCCAATTGCTTCACTGATGGGAAAGGAAATGTAACCGTATGCCAGTTACTGTATAAAGAATTGTATGATGTCCCAGAGTGGCGCTGGTTGGGCACAAGGAGTCAGATCCCCAAAACTTTCGGCAAGTGGATGCATCTTGCTGCGCTCCTTACCCGATCAATAGATGACCTGTGCATAGAGGTGGGTGCTTGTAGTGACCACCGATGACCCCGGGATAAGCATACAAATATAAAGGGGGGTCACCAGCACACTGTTGCTAAAGCAATTGATGGCAACTTTTCATTAAAATGGACTTTTTGCTGATCACTTTAAAAGGGTGTGTGCTGGTGACCCCCTTTATATAAACTTTGACACAGCTCCCACATACCGCCCCATGAGAGATCTCAGTAACCCCATTAATATCAACAAACCTGAGATTCAGTAAAGTCCAAGTCCGCCCAAAAGTCACGTAGGTTTAAGTTGTAGGTGGAGGGGGCGTATCCTCCTCGGTAATAACATGGTTATCCTATAAACCTCCCCGTCATCACCTAGCTCCAAAAAGCTGGTTGTAAAGAGAACCTGTCAATGCTCAGTTAACACTTTTCAGCACTGGGCTCTCAGGATCAATTCCCACCAGGTTCCATATACATGAGTTAGCCTGTCCCCCTATACTTGTGTTCACTTCCCCAACATCACCCCACAAATCAAAGCTGAAGGTTCACTGCGGCCTGACCAAAACTGGCCCTAATGTGTGACTGTAGGTCGCGGGTGGGCAACTCCGGCCCTCCAGCTGTGATTTACCTACAAAACCCACCGCGCCTCTGTCTCTGGGAGTCAGGCCTGTAAGGGTCAGTCTTGCAATGACTCATGGGACTTGTAGTTCCACAACAGCTGGAAGGCCAGAGTTGCCCACCCATGCTGTAGGGAGACAGATTGTAAGCTCCTCTGGTGCAGAGACTGATGTGACTGGCTCAGTGTTCTCTGTACAGCACTGCAATATATGTCAGAGCTATGTAAATGTTTATAATAATCCTAATAATGTGTGTGACTGTACAGCACTCCAGCATATGTCAGAGCTATAAAAATGTAGAACAGTATAATAATAAGTGTGTGACTGTGGTGGGGACTTGTAAGCTCCTCTGACGCAGAGACTGATGCGACTGGTTCGGTGATCTCTGTACAGCACTGCAGTATATGTCAGAGCTATATAAATGCATAATCATAATAGTGCGTGTCTGTCGAGGGACATTAGAGCGTAAGCTCCTCTGACACATGATGTGACTGCACAGCACTCCTGTATATGTCAGAGCTATATAAAAAGGTATATTATTAATATTATTTGTGTAACTGTGGTGGAGACATTAGAGAGCAAGTTCCTCTGTTACAGGGACTGATACGACTGGTTTAGTGTTCTCTGTACAGCACAATAGTATATGTGGGAGCTATATCATTCCATAATAGTAGGAGAATGGGACTGTGGAGAGTGTAAGCTCCTCTCGTGCAGAGGCTGATGTGACTGGCTCAGTGTTCTCTGTACAACACTGCAGTATATGTCAGAGCTATATAAAGCAGTAATAGTACTACGAGACTGTGGAGGGACATCAGTGTGTAAGCTCCTCTGGTGCATAGCCTGATGTGATCGTACAGCACTCCAGTATATGTCAGAGCTATATAAAATATAACAGAGTGTAAGCTCTTTTGGTACAGAGACTGTACAGCACTCCAGTATATGTCAGAGCTATATAAAATAATAATAATCCATGGTGGTATAATAGAGAGTGTAAGCTCTTTTGGTAGAGACTGTACACCACTCCAGTATATGTCAGAGCTATATATAAACGTATAACAGAACAACAACAACAACTACTAGTGTGTGAGCATGGTGGGACATTAGAGCATAAGCTCCTCTGGTGAGAGACTGATGTGACTGGCTCCGTGTTCTCTGTACAGCACTGCAGTATATGTCAGCTCTATATAAATGAATAATAATAATAATAATAAGACCATGGTGGTATATTAGAGTGTGAGCTCTTCTGGTACAGAGACTGTACACCACTCCAGTATGTCAGAGTGCTGTATAAAATGTATAACAGAATAATAATAATAATAACAACAACAACAACTAGTGTGTTCCCATGGTGGTATAATAGAGTGTAAGCTCCTCTGGTGCAGAGACTGATGTGACTGGCTCAGTGTTCTCTGTACAGCCCTGCAGCCTATGTGGGAGCTATATATAAACCAATAATAACAATAGTAGTAGTAGTATGTGACTGTGGAGAGTGTAAGCTCCTCCGGTGCAGAGACTGAGGGGACTGTACAGCACTCCAGTATATGTCGGCGCTACATACATGTCTAACAATAAGCACAGTTTAACCCTTCTCCCCCCAAGGCGATCCTCTCTCTCTCTCCCCCGAGAAGTCGGTTTGTTTTCTTTGCTGTGTAAATGTTTAGCAAGAAAAAGAAACTTTGTTGTGCTGATGAGAAGAGAGGAGGAGACACAATGACAATATTTGTGTGTTGTGTTATGTTATGTTGTGTATGTAGCTCAGCCCAGGGAACACACACACGTTCTCTTCTCACCTTAATGTGGAAGTGTGCAGCACACATGGCAGCCGCTCAGTGTCGCCCCCCAGTCTGGGGATTGGGGGGTGCAGTCTCCCCAGACTCCAGAAGTTAGCAGCAGTGGCAGCACATGGTGGGGGAGGGGTGTTTCCAGGAAGCCCGGGTGCCCCCCTCTCTCTCTTCCTCCCTCATTGATGTCAGTGTGGAGAGTCCACTCCTGACACTGACGTGGATTCCCAGCACTGAGCTCTGCCTCTTAAAGGGGCCGCACCAGGAAACGTGCCAGGGACATAGGAGGAGGGAGAGAGATATGGAGGAAGGAAATGGAGGGAGAGAGAAGAGGGGGAGGGTAGAATGGGGGAAGGGGAAGGAAGTGGAAAGGGGGAAGGAAGGAAAGGGGGAGGGGAGGAGTAATATGGAGTGTTATTAGAAATGATATGAAGGCGGAAATGGAAGAAATGACTAGTATTGGGAGGAAATTGGGGGTGGTGATTAAAGGTGAAAAAGGAAGTAAAAGGACAGGGTAAGAAGTGGCAATAGAGTGCAAGCTCCTGAGTCTCTGCTGGTTACAGAAATCCCCATTAACCCCTTCATTCCCTCAGAGTGGAGCCTGGAGGGGGTCACTGGACGCTGCAGGTGATACAATGTAACAAGAGCAGAGCTGGGAACTCATTAACCCCTTCATTCCCGCAGAGGGAAGCCTGGACTCTGCAAGTGATATAATGTAACAAGAGCAGAGCTGGGCACCCATTAACCCCTTCAGTCCCGCAGGGTGGAGCCTGGAGGGGTCACTGGACAATGCAGGTGGTACAATGTAAGAAGAGCAGAGTTGGGTACACATTAACCCCTTCATTCCCGCACAGTGGAGCCTGGAGGGGTCACTGGACTCTGCAAGTGATACAATGTAACAAGAGCAGAGCTGGGCACTCATTAACCCCTTCATTCCCGCAGAGGGAAGCCTGGACTCTGCAAGTGATATAATGTAACAAGAGCAGAGCTGGGCACCCATTAACACCTTCAGTCCCGCAGAGGGAAGCCTAGACTCTGTAAGTGATACAATGTAACAAGAGCAGAGCTGGGCACCCATTAACCCCTTCAGTCCCGCAGGGTGGAGCCTGGAGGGGTCACTGGACAATGCAGGTGATACAATGTAACAAGAGCAGAGCTGGGCACACATTAACCCCTTCAGTCCCGCAGAGGGAAGCCTGGACTCTGAGGGTGATACAATGTAACAAGAGCAGAGCTTGGACACCCATTAACCCCTTCATTCCCGCAGAGTGGAGCCTGGAGGGGTCACTGGACTCTGCAGGTGATACAATGTAAGAAGACCTGAGCTGGGTACACATTAACCCCTTCATTCCCGCACAGTGGAGCCTTGAGGGGTCACTGGACAATGCAGATGGTACAATGTAAAAAGAGCAGAGTTGGGTACACATTAACCCCTTCATTCCCGCACAGTGGAGCCTGGAGGGGTCACTGGACTCTGCAAGTGATACAATGTAACAAGAGCAGAGCTGGGCACTCAATAACCCCTCTTGTGCCAGAAGAGGACACCCAGCACACACAAAGCTGGTAAAATTAATACACATGAATATGAGCCAGGGGGAACCTGAAATAGATTTCGTAATGTTTAGGGAAAAGTTAGATTTTGGTGTGGGGAGAACTGCTGACTTGTCCAGAGGTGTAAAAAAAAGTAAGTTTACATCTTCCATATTTCCAGACATAATTCTAGGATCTGAAAATGAGGGTCCGGAACTGTGCCCGTGGTCCAAAGTCACAATACCATCCTTAAAGCGTATGTCCAGCCAAAACATTGGCTTTTAATTTTGGATGCGGTGGAAAAAAGAATTAGAACCCCTCAGTGGGGGGTGTGAATAAAATCCACAATCATTCTGCGCTAATATATCTACTCTATATGAGCGCAGAGTGATTGTGGATTTTATTGATACGTGTGGTGCATTTTATACACCAGCACACCTGCTGCTTTATTAGGATAATTTAATTTAGGTGGGTAGGATTAAGTCTAGGAGCTCAGATATATTGAGAAAAGTAGCCCGCACCGAGTGACACCATCAGAGGGGGTGACACCAAAATGACAGTGATTTTGGTGTCACCCCCTCTGAAAAGTCAGGCACTTGGTCATGGACTGACTTGGTCATGAAGCTGCAGGAGAGAGGAGGGGACCCGGCACATACCTTCTCCCGCTGGATGAATGCCTCTCCTCTCTTTTCTGGCTTCCATCACCAAGATGGCGACCTACACTTAAGAGCGTCTGACATCATTACGCGTGTGCGCGATGATGTCATACTCGTGTGCATATGATGTCCTACCAAGTGACACCTGGCAGCCGCACCAGGTGACACCCAGTCTGAGGACGCTTCTGGAACCCCTGCTAACTGGGTCTCCAAAATAGAGATTTTCCCCTCACCTCCTTTCTGGTAAAATGCCAGGACAAGTACTGAAGGGAACTTTGCAACAGGGACACAGACAGATATAAATATGCTTTTCTTTAGTAGACTAGGGGAATGCTAGAACCCCTGTTAGATTTCTGTCTGTGTACTTGTTGCAGATATTCCTTCACTTCCTGTCTGGTGGAACTGTAGTCACCAGGACAGGAAATGAGGGGAAATCTCCCTAATGGAGCTCCAGATAACAGTGAAAACTGACAGGGGTTCTAAGCCGTCACCACTCCATTAAAATTTAAAATCGTCAAGATTTTAATTTTTTTAACATAAAGAAAAAAACAAAGCAGTGTGTCGCCTGGACTTGATTGTTGAAAGATAAAAAATTAAAAGTTTTGACTGGACATACACTTTAAGGTTAACCTGTAATATGTCCATATGTAGCAAAATATTAGACTATAAAGTGATTGCTAATACTTTCTTCACCCCCCTTCCACCGATGGAGCTCTATTTCTGAAAGTTGGTCAGTAGATAGTACTCAGGTATGTGCAGCACAGTGGCTTCGAGGAGTTCCCATGTTCTCCCTGTGCTTGTGTAAGTTTCCTCCGGGTACTACGGTTTCCTCCCACACTCCAAAGACATGCTGGATTTATCCTTGTATGTATGCATGTGAGATAGGGACCTTAGACTGTAAGCTCCTTCAGGGCATGTGAATGTGCACTATGTAAAGCACTGCGTAAATTGTCAGTGCTATGACCACGTTAAAGCTTTTCTATTTTCTTTAAAAGGAATCCTGTCACTAGATTGCATTGTATAAACTGGGGTATCTGTGTGACTAGTGGGTTCATAATGTGCCAAGACTTTGTTCTCCTTAAGTAATGGTGAGATTTTTCCCCCAGTAGTTTGTGCCCCTGCCCCTCCCACAATGGTGAGACTTCTCTTCAGTAGTTTATGCCTCTGCCCCTCCGACAATGGTGAGACTTCCCTTCAGTAGTTTGTGTCTCTGCCCCTCCCACAATGGTGAGATTTCCCTGCAGCAGTTTGTGTCTCTGCCCCTCCCACAATGGTGAGATTTCCCTGCAGTAGTTTGTGTCTCTGCCCCTCCCACAATGGTGACATTTCCCCCCAGTAATTTGTGTCTCTGCCCTAGTGGGTCACTATTGAAAAAGACATTTCTCCACTGCTTCCATTCTCCATTGAACAATTATCTCTATTGGATAGGCTGTCTGGGCCCTCCTTACCTTTTGCCTTGCCCTCTGAGTTGAAGATTTGGAATGTGCTCATTCACTGAGCTCCATCAACATCTCTTCTTATCTGGGACCCATGACTCCACTTATGGATAATCCATCATTGCCTTCAGGTGTCGGGGCTCCCACCTTTATATCTAGGAATCATACTGTGCCATCCCCAATTTGTCAAGATCTCCTGCCTAAGGAGCCTTAAACCCTGGTCAGAGCTCATCCCCTTGAAGCTGCCGGATCTCATGGCTGGCTACACTATTTTCAGCTCCGGGATGCTTATCAGTCCCTAAAGAGATTAGGAACTCCGCTTCATCCCCCTTCTCCCTTTAAGGCCATCTGTTTGTTTTATTTTGTGGCTTGGGAGCAGGAGATGCACATTAGGTCCAAGGCATGCACTCTCACTCATGAGTTACAAGGTCCACCAACTTTATGTATTATGTATGTATTGGCGTTGTGGGTCTTCAAGTACTCTATTGTATATTTGGTGGCGTTCTCCTCGTATTCATCCTCTACGGGAGAACATTTTTGATGTATGTAGGCAGGTCACAGGTTCCACCATGCTCAACACCCCACAGCTTACTTTTCTTGCCATCCCCCAGGGACCATGTACTACGCTCTCTAAAACTTTGCTCCACTTTTTCATTGCTGCCCTACGTACAGTTATCTCCAGGTATTGGCAGTCATTCACAGTGCCCACCCTTAAGGATTGGGTTGTTGAACATATCTATAGCTTTGTGGAGCCCATGGGTCATATTTATGGACACAGAGGCCTTTCGTTCTTTCATATCACCATAGGCCCTGATGATCTTACCTTCTGACCAAATTGAAGTAGCTTTAGATATAAAGATGGGGCAGGTCTGCGTGAGTCACATGTTTCTTTCTTTTTCTCTCTACCTCCATTTGTTCTACTCTTTTCTTTCTTCCTTTCATAGGCACTCTTGCCTCCTTTTCTCTTCTTCTGGGGAAGGTGGAATGGTCGATCCCATTTGTGTACTAGACTGACTTACAATATCTGCTCCTGCTTAATTTTGATGTGGCCTATGACGTCCTGACTACTGTAACTTATTATTCCATTGTATGTTTTCTCTCTCTTTTTTCTACAAAACCTAACAAACTTTCATTTTTTAATAAACGATTTCCCTGCAGTATTTTGTGTCTCTGCTCATCTGACAATGGTGAGATTTTCTCACAGCAGTTTGTCTCTGCTCTACCCAGAAGGGAGAGATTTTGTTCCTCTTGTTTTGCGTCTCAGCCTCCCACAATGGTGAAATTTCCATCAGTAGATGGGCAGAACTAGGAAATCCAAGGGTAATATCTCTGCTCTAGAGTCCCTAATTGGTAATTATTTTAAGAAATATTAATCAAATGAAATGAAAAATAATTGCCAGAACAGAAACACAGGCAGTGAAAGTTGTAGTGTCCCCCTCTCATTAGTGATCAGTGGAGAAGTGCTGCCTTCCATTGGTAGTCAGGGGTGAAATCTCCCTTCCATTGGTAGTCAGTGGTGAAGTGTCCCTTCCATTGGTGGTCATTGGTAAAGTACCTTCTTCCCTTTGTGGTCAGTGGAAAAGTGCCGTCTTCTATTGATGGTCACTGGTTAAGTGCACCCTTCCATTGGTGGTCAGTGGTAAAGTACCTTCTTCCCTTTGTGGTCAGTGGAAAAGTGCAGCCTTCTATTGATGGTCACTGGTGAAGTGTCCCTTCCATTGGTGGTCAGTGGTAAAGTACCTTCTTCCCTTTGTGGTCAGACGAGAAGTGCCGCCTTCCATTGGTAGTCAGTGATGAAGTGTCCGTTCCATTGGTAGTCAGTGATGAAGTGTCCGTTCCATTGGTAGTCAGTGATGAAGTGTCCTTTCCATTGGTAGTCAGTAGTGAAGTGCCTCTTCCATTGATGGTCACTGGTAAAGTGCCCCTTTCCATTTGTGGTCAGTGAAGACAGGCCCCCGTATATTAATGATAAGTGCAGGAGGACTCCCTTATATTGGTGAACAGTAGAGAAGGATCCTGTGACGATAATGAGGTCTGATGAACCCCAAACCCTGTGAGGAGAATTGGAAAAGTGGTGCTGATCACAATGACACACTTATTTTACCCAAATTGCAAAGGACGGTAACAAGATGGTCAGCACATTAAACAACAAAAAATGTGTTCAGTTGTAAGTTATGCAAAGGCATTATAAACCTTAACTAGCACCAGGTCTTTAACAGACATGAATGATAAAGTGCCTCTTCCATTGGTAGTCAGTAATAAAGTACATCCGTTCATTGGTGATCGTTAGAGAAGGGTTTCCGTTTGCACACGACCAGTTTTGTTGCTCTTTAAAACAATAGGAGAATAAGCTAATATTTGTGTATGTGTGTCTACCGTTAACCATTTGGCAAAAAAGTACACTTCATACATCTTCAGCTGTTCCCACTGGTTACAGAAGTTCTGGTCAAATACCAGACCTAAGTTTAAAGGAGAACTATGGGGTTAAGGCTTTTCCCCATAGTTCTCCTTAGGGTAACGGGAGGACACAAACTAGCGTCCTCCCGTCACCCTAGGCTCAGTATACCGCGAGCTACAGCTCGCGGTATACTGAGACGCCGCAGCTGAAGCGGATCCCGACAATTGTGCCGGGATCCGCCCAGCTGCGTGACTGACAGCTGGCTCTGCCTATCTAGAGGCAGAGCCAGCTGTACCCGCCCCCTCCCCCGTCCGTTCCGCCAGGCAGCGCTGGCAGATCGGAGCGGGGAGGGGGGAATCCAGCCCCTCCCCTGTCACGGCAGAGAGCCGTGACAGGATCGAGAGGTGAGCGAACGCCGGTATGTGTTCGCTCACCTCCCGATCTACTGAGCCGACCTGTGACAGTCTCATTGTCACAGGTCGGCTAGAACTATGAGGTGAGTGAAAAGCACTCACCTCATAGTTCTCCTTTAAGGGCTTGTTCACACGATGCCCGAATTCTGTCCGGACCAGAACCGTGCACTCCTGCACCGAAAATGCATCCCAATGTCTCCATATATGTTTTATGGGCTACAGTTCTCACCAGCGCAAAATACTGCATGTCACATTTTCTCCGGTCCGGAATGCGACCGGAAACACACAAACGTGTCAAAAACGCAACGAAAATACACCGAAAACGCACCGCAGCTAACATACTGACAGCCCCACTCCACAACTGGAACGCGGTAAAAACGCACTGCATGCATAGCATTGCGTCTGCAGATCTGGACCAGAAAATGGTGTGAACAAGCCATCAATGCAGGTTTTTTTCAATAACAATCAACAATAGCCTGACCTTTTGCTATAGCTGACCTATGACATTTATGGTACTCTACTGCCATCTAGAGTGTGCAGGAAGAAGTGCTCCCCTCATGGAAACCGACGTAGGACCCAAGTTGAAAGGGCTATGCTTATGCAGAAATGGCTGCAAACTTTGCAAGATAAAAAAAATAATGTACCAAAGTTGAAGGAGTGCTCTACTATTAAACAAAACTAAAGGGTTTATTTCTAAAAGTTCTGGCCAGCGTATAGCCGGGCAGATGCAGTTCACGCGGCAGTGGTGCACTAGATGGCACTAATGAGTATAGGAATTATCAGCGCCATCTAGTGGTGCCAGAGCCGAATGAATGGCATCCACACGGCATACAGCTTTTACAAATGAACCCTTAAAGGTTTACTATGAGAGAGATTGCCAAGATCGAGAACCCATTTTCATGTGATCGCTTAATGCCCGGAGTCCTGTGCGTGAAGGAAATCGTCGACCAGCTATAACAGAAGCTAAGTGAGTTTTAGCATGTTCCTATTGCATACAAACTATGTTAAAGGGTAGATAGTGTGTATTCATATTTGTAGTACTCTGTGTCTCTTGTATCATTTTCCTGTAAGTAGTATGTATATGCATCATTTTTGTTTAGTAAAAGCATATTAATACACTACTGGGCTGGTTTACTGGGTGTACTGCAAGAATAAGACAAACAGCTGAAAAACTGCATATTGTGTAAAAGCAAGGCTGCAGAGGTTTCTGGTGACCAGCAGGGGGCATGCAACCTACTTGTTTGGCCCCAAGACAGTCTCCGCTAATGAATGAACAAACTATTCTTGTCCCTTGAACAGGACATGGGGTAATAAAGTCTCAGATCATTTTGCATACTTTGGCCTTGAGCAAAGTATCCTTAATTGGCTGGAACATCTTTCATGCTCTCTATACTGAAACACAAAGAAAGGAGAAAATAAAAATGAAGGCATGTACACGTATATACGAGCGTATGTGCGTATATACGTGCACTATTTGCAATCCCACAATGCATAATTCCTAACAGAAATGTCAATGGACTGTACGCACGTGCGTATTGTGCGGAAACACGCGTAAATGCGCAGAAATGCGCTGCCCGGGCGCATCTAGGGTCTGTTCTGTTTTTGCGCATTTTTACGCTACGCAAATATACGGCTCCATACGCAGCTATGTGTATGGAGCCATTTATTTGCATATGCTGCATATGGTACTATACGTGCGTACACACGTATATATGCGCAGCTGTGTGAATGAGGCATAAAAATGATAGGAACATTTGGCCTTGGGGCCACCCACAACCAGGCAGACTTCAAAGACTGCAAAGATGGCGACGTGCATCCCAGCCACGAGGGGAGATGGCCTTTACCCTTGTGCCACAGGCTTAGTGGATAGCACTTCTACTGTACAATACTAAGGTCCTCTGTTCAATTTCTAGCCAGTATACTATCTGCATGGAGTTTGCATGTTCTCCCTGTGCTTGCGTGGATTTCCTTCAGGTACTCTGGTTTCCCCCCACGCTGCAAACACATGATAACATGGTTAATTGGCTCCTGTCTAAATTCGCCCTAGTAAGTATATGTATGCAGGGACCTTAGATAGTATGCTCCTTGAGGTGAGGGACTGATGGTAATGTACTACATATAAAAAAGTAAATTGCCGGTGCTCTATAAATACCTATATAAATCATATTCATCATTCACATATACAGTACTTTTCTTAAGTGTATTTCCACTTTTGGAGCCCAATAGGGATAACACCTATTTTATATTTGTTACATGTTCCCATTCACATAGCATAAGCTGAACAGTGGTTCTCAACCTATATAGCCGCAGGACCCACATTTGTCCTTGGTCATTGAGTCGCGCCCCATGTCGCACCATACTGGAGCACACAGCATTGCAGTACCGCATGTTTTTGTGCAAGTGATCAAACTGTGGGTGGGAGATGTGTGCACTTCCCGCACCTGAATGAACAGTAGGTGCAATTGCGTGGTAGATTGCGATTAAAACCACTGAGACACGCACAACCACAGACACACTCCCCCAACAAATTTAGGGGTTCAGTGTGGGCTGCTGTACTGTGATGGAGCTCCATCCATACGTGCATTGCTTGTACAGCTCCCTTGCACTCCCCGTAGAGGTGTCAGGTGCCAGAATGTGATGTCACTCCGGTCACACGGCCATACCTCCAGCCCACCCCCACCTCAAGCCGACACTCGGCGCCAGGCAGCACATTTTGAATGGCTGGTCGGCATGAGAACTGACAGTGCTGCACTATGGGGGAGGCTGAGGAGCCTCTCACCTAGTCCAGTGGATGGCATGCGGCGACCCACTGAACATGGGGTCGTGACCCACTTTTGGGTCACGACCCACCAGTTGAGAACCATGGATCTAAGGTAGAAAGGTAGAACACATCACATATAAAAGGGGTTTCTCAAATTTGGCTGCAAAAGTGGAAATACACTTTAAGCAAATCCTTTTTTTGTGAACCCGTTGCAGTTTCTGACCTGAAGAAACTGCAAGTATTGGCACTTTCTGTTGCAGGCCAACAATGCTAAGCTACTGCCTCTCAGTTAGTAGCAGCTTTGTCAGTGTGCCATGCGCTTCTTTTAGTTGGCCGTTGGAGTGCAGATTTATTAAGCAGCCCAACAGCCAACTAAAGGAGCGCATGGCATGCTGACAATGCTGCTACTAATTAAGAGGCTGTGGCTTAGCGCTGTCGGCCTGCAACACAAAACGCTGCTATCAGGATCTTAAGGGCACAAACTTTGCAGATTCACACACACAAATTATTATTTTTTTTTTTTAAGACAACTGAATACAGTGACACATGATGACAAGAACATTGATAAAAATAGATTAAAGTGACATTAAAGGCAACTTTTTTTTCCCCTCACCCCAACGTTAATTAAAACACTTTCCTTAAATGATATCTCTTAATCCGATCTTCTTCTTCTTTCCTGTTGTTTTCATCTGTCCCTCCAGCCCCGTGCGGGTCTCCAATCCAGCGCTGACTCGTCTGGGCTTGCTGGCACTTCCTGTCCCACGGTGTCTGCATGCATCCATAGACTTACCTTGCATCTCTCCTCGCGTCCTGGCCGAAAATGTGAACTGCGCATGCGCCCACCCCAAGATGCCTTGCGGCCTCCCGAGATTTTTCACATTTTTGGACGGGAGCGCGTAGGGAAGACACATGTAAGTTTAAACCACTGTTAAAGCATTTTTTGTTTTTTCTTGAAACTTTTTGCATATATCTACTGCTTGCTAGCAGTAGATATATGCAAAAAAAGCTGAGGGTTTAAAAACCCTTTAAGGCTACATTCACACTAGGGGCGATTAGATGCGTTTAAATAGATGCAATTAGATGCGTTTAAATCGTTCAAAATGGTTTCCTAAACACATACAGGTGAAACTCTGAAAATTAGAATATCGTGCAAAAGTTCATTTATTTCACTAATGCAACTTAGCCGTCTACCAGGAGATTTTGGAGCACTTTGTGCTTTCTTCCGCAGGCGAGCTCTATGGGGATGCTGACTTCATTTTCCAGCAGGACTTGGCACCTGCCCACACTGCCAAAAAATTTCTGAGATTGTGGATCTGGGTTTTCATGAGCTGTAAGCCATAATCATCACAATTATGACAAATCACGGCTTGAATTATCTTGCTTTGCATGTAATGAGTTTATCTCATATATTAGTTTCACCTTTTAAGTTGCATTAGTGAAATAAATGAACTTTGCACGATATTCTAATTATTCGAGTTTCACCTGTATACTGTACGCATCTAATGATTTCCAATGGATCTCTTCACACCTTGCATTTAGATGTTTTTATCTGCAGTCAGTTTAGCTGTGTTTAGAAAAAATAGAAGTCAGGTGCGTCCAGGAATTGATTTGAACTTCTAAATGCATATAAACGCAAGGCGATTTATTTTCCGAAATTTCAAACTCCAATGGATAGTTTCAATGGACAAAGGACAGATGCATCTAAACACATATGCGTGTAAACCCGTGCCATTTTACCCATCTAGAAGCATAAATAAAGCATCGAGCCTGACAGATTTTGCAGACAAGATCTCAGCATAAAAACACAAGTGGAAAGCGAGAAAGAAGCATTAGGGTGTTCACACACTTTGATGCAATTTCAAAAGTCAAGACGATATTTTTGGGTCTGCAGGTTTCATTCATAATCCCTGATGATCTTGTAATGAAAGTCCTTGTGTAGGCACTTCCTGTTATGGGGGGACAACTCTCTGTCCCAGTTTCCCAATTTATTGCCACCCTGTCACATGAGCTTCCGACAGAGACTACAAGTGCCCGTTGCAACACACATTACAGAGGCATGGTCCACTGCTGTCACCATTAGAAAACTCACTCTGGGAATTGCCATGCAGCCATTGTTGGAGTGCATGTAGTCAGGAAGTGATTGCAGGAGATCAACAGTACTAAGATGCAACACAGGATGAGAAAATCAAATATTAGAAAAAAGACAAATGTTAATAATAGAACAAACTAAATTTTGTCTAGTTAGGGTCTAAATGTAATACTTTAACAGTTCATGCACACCTTGAAAGTTCAAAATGTAGTTCTTGGTTCGAACGGTGAATGGGTATGTAGCGGTGCGATCTTGGCGGTACATAATCTCCAGATACGAGGACTGTCTGGAGGCTCGCTCATTCACTGCATTCTAGCATTGCAGAGACACACATTAAACTCTCAATGTTACAGGCTGCTTAAAAACAATAGGAGTTTATACCAAACACCAATCAGCGGCCATTTTGTTAGCGACTTGATATGTGCACACGTATTGCTGCGATTTCACTCTTAATCGCGCAAGAGCAGCTATTAAAGAGACATTTCTAGGTGCTGGAGGCCTCTTATACCTCCTGGGGACCATGGTAAGGAAATCACTGGACTGTCAATTATGGTTCTGATGTGTCTTGTGGAATTTCACTTGTGTGTGCACACCCTGGAAGTTCAAAACGTAGTTCTTGGTTCCAACGGTGAATACCCATGCTGCAATCTTGGAGGTAGATAGCCTCCAGGTACGAGGACTCAAGGGAGGCCCGCTCGTTCACTGCATTTGCGCATTGCAAAGACAGACATTAAAAGAGAACTATGGCCCAACCTTTTTTGGCCATAGTTCTCTCTAGGGTCACAGGAGGACATTTACTATGTCCTCCTGTGACCCAGAACTCAGCATATAGTGGGCTATTTCTGTAGGGTATACACAGTTTGAATTTTGTACGAAAGAATTTGTTTTGGGAACATTAGTTCAAATATCTATCAATTGGTATGGTGCAATCGACGAATAAAAATGACAATGTTCCCGAAAATTTTCGAAGGAGCATGTTGGAAAATGTTTCTCGATCTGCAATTGGTATTGTGCAATCGACGAATAAAAATGACAATGTTCCCAAAAATTTTCGAAGGAGCATGTTGGAAAATGTTTCTCGATCAAACGAGTTTTTAACAGTCAAGTTGATTTTCATTCGGAAGTTCCATTCATTCCAAAATAGAATGTTAAAAAAAACTGAAAATTTAATGAAATTGCGAACGAAAATTGGCAAGTTTCTGATGCCAGTATCGAATGTTCCAACAGTATTTTTGGTACGGACGTTCGTACAAAGCTGCCCATACACTGTAATATTCTCGTCATTCAACCTGCGGGCTGAATGAAGAAAATATAACAGATTACTCCATCAATGCTTACGAGTGTTGATTGAGGAATCTCCGGCTCTCTTCATTGTATTCTGATGGCGTCAGAATACCCAAACATAGTCCATATACCCACCGCACTCAGATACCGCTATTCCAATGTGATAAGAAGGGTGCTACGATTGTCGGCGGATGGCAACAGCCTCGTCATACGAACAAAAGCATGGACACCGGCACTTCAATAGCTGATCAAGTACATCTATTTATTAACGTACGTGCTGCATAGCCAATACACTCAATGTTTGCTGCACGTATGTTAATAAATAGACGTACCTGATCAGCTATTGGAGTGCCGGTGTCCATGCTTTTTTTCAGAATACCAAAACAGACCCAGCAGCTGATCGGCTCTGTTCGAGCGAAGAATTTTCCAACTAGTTCCTCTGATCAGTTGATTGAGGGATGCTGGCTGAAAGAGTGCTGGCAGCGGCACCCACTGTGCGAAATTTGCATACTGTATGGCCAGCTTTAGGATCAAATGTCCTTAGGATGAAATGCTCGGATGTTTTTAGAATATGTTGCATCCGGTACTGTTTGTAATTACCAAATAAATCCATATCATTTTATTATTTTCATTTAGGATTTTTATAGTGCCAACCGTTTGGCAGCACAGTATAAAATAAAGGGAGACAGTACAAGTACAATACAATTAAATACAAGAGGGTTACAAGGGCCCTGCCAAAAAGAGCTTACAATCTAAAAGGGAGGGACAGGTGATACAAAAGATAATAACTGATGGGATGAGTTGCTGGAGAAAGTAAAATGTCAGTTGTTAGGTAGAGGTGGGAGAGGCTTACCTGAAGAGAAGGGTTTACAATAACACATATAATAATTAACCATTTCTAATTGCTGAAAGCTATAAGATGTGTATATTCAGCTCACACGGAATTTGAAGGGCACCTGAGCCCCGGGCGTGCAGAGCATTGTGAATGGAGTCAGGGGAACCCTCCTGCACTATGCTGTGAGGCTCCATTCACACTAGTGCAATTTGTCACATGCTATAGCGCATGACTATGAAAATCACATTATTCTCTATGGTGCCCATTCACATGATGGAAACATGATGCAGTAACATTTTTGGAAAGGTGTTGGCACATTTTTTTGGTGCTTCACAGTGCGTTGTTGGCCTCATAGACTTCAATGAAAAATGAATTTAATAATTTATATTCCTGCCTTTAAGTGCATGGCAAAAAGCCCCCACTTCCTAGAAACCCATACTTTGTCATTGGTCAAAAACGCATGAACCATGAAAATGCATCATAAATACGCTAACAAAAAAACACATTGAAAACACATAATTACGCAGCACTAGTATAAACCTAAGCTTAGGACCCATTCACATTTTAAAGTGGATCTTTACCCTCCTTTTACTAAAAATCACATCAGTGTGCAGCTCTGCATGCTGATATAAAATCATCTTACATTCATTAGTTAAACAAAACATTTTTTTTTGCTTACAATTATTGTTTTTCCACTTCCTGGTCCTTTTGGGCATTGGTGATGTAATCTGTGCGTAAGCATTGTATCCTGGGAAGGTTACATCAGCAGAGCATTGCTGGGAAATCTCATCTGTAATCTCATGAGATCTCAGGGAAAGGCATTTTCCTCCCCTGAGATGATGTGCATGGTCACATGTCCTAGTCACATGCGCCAGAGTTTCAGGAAGTAAAGGAAGTTATATTAATCTGCCACATCTGGCCACTGTGAAAAGAATGGGGAGGAAAAGAAAATAAGGGATGTAAAGAATGAAAAGTCGGCAATTATCTAGAAGTATCTATTTGTAGATTCTTATTACCAAACATTACTAAAGGTCTATTTGTTGCCATTTCAAAGATATGGGTAAAGTCCCACTTTAATGCAGCAAAACTCACGCATTTGCTGCATGAAAAGACAACATGACGAAATTGCTCTATTAAATTTTCTTTTGTCCTTGTCCTACAAGAACTTTCCCCCAAAAGACCATAAATATTACAAGAAATGTTTAGTTATACAAATTGATCATATGACTTGAAAGTGGGCCTAGCATCAGATATATCCTCCATGTTACCTGAAGCATGCTGGGTAATGTGTCACTCTATGTATTTATTTATTACAGGTATTTATATAGTGCCAACAATTCACGCAGTGTTGCACATTCACATCAGTCCTGCCCCAGAGGAGCTTACAATGTAAGGTCCCTATCTCACATGCATACATACTAAGGGCCAATTTAGACAGGAGCCAATTAACCTTCCAGCATGTCTTTGGCGTGTGGCAGCAAACCGGAGTACCCGGAGGAAACCCACACAAGCACAGGGAGAACATGCAAACTCCCTGAGTGATCTGACTGGTATTCGAACCAAGGACCTCTAGTCAGCGCCGGATTCCCCACAAGGCCAGCGAGGCCATGGCCTCAGGGCGGCAGGGAATAGAGGGGCAGCACAGCGGGGCTAATACAGGGCATTTTCAGGAGTACTTGTGAATCGGCTCCTTAAGTATCGGCACAGTAGGGCCCATAGTAAAGGCCGATACTGGCCCTTAAAATGTTTTAGGAAATTTGGCTGCCTGAGGTCCTGAGCTTGCTGGAGACTAGGGTTGCCACCTTTTCTTCACGCGAAACCCGAACACACTAGGGACGTGCTGAAATTTTTTGGGAAGAATGGGAAGAATGAGTCGTGGCTTATTAATATGTAAATAGCGCCACCCATTCATATGTAAATATCACAGCCGAGACTATTTTCAGTGGGTGGCCAGTAGCCCCTATGTTAGTTTTGGTTGCCCCTGTCTGCCTGACATCTTGTGTTCAGGTTTGTGCTGCCATGAAACCCGAACACAGCATTCAAAACCTGGACTGTCCAGGTGAATCCTGCACAGGTGGCAACCCTACTGGAGACCTCAGGCAGCTGTCTTTGATAGTGCCGGACCGGCTGCACATTGCCTCCTCCTCCTTCCTGGCGCCCACCACATCCACCAGCACAACCCTGGAACCTGGCACATCCCACCCGTTCAGCCCTAGAGAGCCCAGCAGACGAATGCAGAGACCTGGGGAGGATGACATCTGCCCACAGAGCCTTGGAAAGGCCCATACGCAGCCCTGGTGAGACTTGCATGCATCCCTGGTGAGACCTGCACCAGGCCCTGCTGAGACTCAAATGCAACCCTGCTGAGACCCAAACACAGCCCTGCTGAGACCCAAATGCATCCCTGGTGAGACCTGCACGCATCCCTGCTGAGATCTGCACACAGCCCTGCCGAGACCCAGATGCATCCCTGGGTGAGACCTGCACACATCCCTGGTGAGGCCCAAACTCAAACCTGCTGAGATCTGCAAGCATTCCTGGTGAGACCTGCACGC
>NW_017307529.1:184244-203180 GCF_000935625.1 Nanorana parkeri | reverse complement strand
AGAGATCACAGTACTGACAATGCCTTCATCTGATTTTCTCTCCAAAAGGACAGAGCCATCTCTGTTTAAGCATCATCCAGGGTCACCATTTACTTACTGTACAGAGATGCCAGCTCAGAGATAACACAAATCTTGGTGCCTGTGTAGTTCTTGGCTATGTTCACAAATGTCTGACACAGACAGGGGCATCCCTACAATTTTTGCCCACTAGGTTGTATGGTACCTCTGCCCAGCCAATTGGCGTCCATGCTCATCAGAGCATCCCAGAGCACACTCACCGCCAGTGACGTTGGTGAATTGGGCGGCAAGCCGGCCGCCAGAGTGTCACAGGTTGCTAAGAGCTCTGGGACACTCTGGTCTGGCCAGAAAGGAAGTGGCAGGTACACCAGATACCCCTGCTCTAGCCTGAATTTACAGAAAAGTAACAAGAATTTGTATGCATTTCTGTTTGCCCATAACAGTAAAAGCCCCCTTAAAATGAGTGATAACATGAACATAAATCTTGCGGAAACAGGTAACTTGTAGGCACGGAGAACTTAGAGAGGGCTTTTGATAAATCTAAGGGGAACATTAAAATAATGTTGATTATCATGACAGTAAAATCGTTAATTTGTGTATACATGAAATGAATATTTTACTTAAGAACGAAGCAATCTGTGTCACTTTTGGGCTGGCCCCTCTCTCAGCCCTTCATCTTTCTTGTACTCCAGGATGTACTCCGGGTAAGCCAGGAATCTTTCAAACACCACGAAGACGATGGGATGGAGAACGTTATTGACGCAGGAGTCGTATCTCTGGTTGCTGCCCGGTTTCTGCGGGGGGAGTCTCATGGTGGAATCTCCTTTGGTAAAGTCGCCCACCAGCACTCGAGCCACAAACATTGTCCGTTCGACGGTGGGAGATGGCGAGCTGTAACAGTGGGAGTAGAACGCCTCTCTGGCAAAGTAACTTCCTGTTGGAGAAAGTTTGAAATGGTAATGGACACGGACATGGTGTGATCAAGTCTTTAGAGTCCAGATCCCCTGTTGCACATCCCCCCAAAAAATCACAGACAAAGCTATATTGGTAATAACTGCAGGAAGTGATAGCGGAAGTGTGAGTAAAGACACCCTGGAGCTGATTTAATAAAGCAAATGTACATAAGTGGAGAGGAATCATTACAGTACACTTCAATCGCTGTCAGTCATCAAAGGAAAGGGGTGGGGCTGAGCTGCTCTGGGGCGGGTAATGGTTAGGGCCACAAAGGGACATCCCATCAGCTGTCCATTGGAGATGCATTTTACGGATCAGTGACAACGCTGAGGGAACATTTAACAGCCACGTTTCAGTATTGTTGTCACCCATCCAAAAGAAGTGCGACCATTTGAGAAAAACCCTCTATGTGTTTGTAATTTGACCCATTCACACAGCATAATGAAAAATTATTTAAAACATTATTGTATCTATACCATTTACATGGATCTGTGTAGCAGCCTTTGGGGCTTTTCTATACAATTTCAAAGTGACAGGAAACTCTGTCTGCCCCCATAGAAAGACCAGGGTCTCCAGAGGAAAATTCAATTTAGAGAAAAACATTTCTTTCAGGAAAGAGAAAGTAAAATGTAACCAGCAATTTTTTAATATAATACTAATTTTAATATATACTATATTCGTCCACTAGGTGGCACCAAATTTACAGGTAGAGACATGCCATAATGTGTGTGTGTGTATATCTATCTATCGATCGATCTATAGATAGATAGATAGATAGATAGACACACATTTTGCTAGGTCCGCATTACTCTGTCTGTTTTGGATGAATCTTTTGCCCAAGTATTGTTGCTTTATTAGTTGCCGCTCTTTCCCATTTTAGAAAAATTGAGAGGAATTAAGAGGGAGTAGATGCCGGGTCATTGTGATGGTACTTTTTTCCTCCCTGAAAATATCTGTAGTGTAACCCTGTGTGTGTAGTTTTTATCAGGCAAACATTTCATTTTTTGTTTTAGATGACCTAATGCTTTTCCCCATACATAGGCACCAGTTATTTCTGAGATTTATGCCATGTGACCATTTAAAAAGTGTTTAGCACAGACTGACCTTGTCCAAAACAAGTGGCATGACAGCCGCATATACGCCAGTCAAAACCCTCAGTGCAGATGGCATCAACATTGGCACCATCCGTGCCATGGAAGAGCTGCAGTTCAGCCTTGTTCATGTTTAAATTCCTGTTTTTCATGTGATACTTTTGCCTGAGACACAAAAACAAGGAAAAAATTATAGTTGTTTGAAAATTAAATTCCAACTCCCTTTCAGTTCCTCTCCAGCCCTCTCAACCCCATGCCAGCACACTGCTCCCCACTTCTTGCACCCCTCTCCAACTCTCTTACCCTCCTACCCCCTTCCTGCAGCATTCTCAAACTCTCTTACCCTCTTAATGCCCCCGTCTCCAGCTTCCTAACCCCAACGCTAGCTTCCTGACCCTTCTTCCTGCACCCCTCTGTAACTATTGGCCCCCTTCTCTGCTCCTCTCTCCATCTCGCTGTACCCGCTTCTTCCTTCAATCTCTCTGCATTGCCTTCCTGAACCCCATTTCAAGTCTCCGCCCCTCTTCCCTGCACCCCCCTCTAACTCTCTGACCCTGTTCCAATTCTTCATCCCACTCCAGCTCCCTGCATCCCTCTTTACACTCTACTTGAGTACCCTGCGTCCCTCCACTCTCTCTGCTCCCATACTTGCAACCCACTCAACTTAAATTCCTACCTACACCCAATTTATGTCTCTGCACCCCTTCCTGCACTCTACCCCAACTCTCTGCATTCCAGCTTGCACCCCACTACATCTCTCTGAACCTCTCCCTGCACCCCACTCCAACTTTCTGTACCTAAACTTATACCCCACTCTCTGCACCCCCTCTCCAAAAATCCACAGAAACTCACATCACACTCCATCTCTGAACCCCTATCTGCACAGAACTTCAACTCTCTGCACCCCACCCCAAATTCCTCCCTGCACCCAACTCGTTGTGCCCTATACCCCACTACAACTTTCTGAACTCTCTAAACACCACTCTAACTCTCTGCACCCCTCACTGCACTTCATGCCAACTACCTGCATTCCCTCTTTAAAACCCCAATCTTACTCCCTGCACCACCTTACTGCATCTAGCTTTTTACTCAATTTCCTGCACCCCACTCTAACTCTATGCACCCCTTCATGCACTTTTACTTTCATTTTCTGCACCCCTTTTTGCACCCCACTCTACCTCTGTGCCCCTACTCACTGAACCCCACTCCAACTCTCTTCACCCCTTCACAAACCCCACTCCAACTCTCTCTTCTGCCTCGGAGTGTCTTTCAAGGTCTCAAACTGTCCATAAAGATAATTGGATGGACAGGTGACAGTCCTCTTTAATCCAAAATACGTCATTAAGACAAATAACTTATAGGGAGATAATTGCTTTTGTTTTCTTTCTGTCTTGCCATTTCATGGGATTGTACTGCTTAATTGTAACTGTAACCGACTATGGCAGAATAGGGTGGTGTAAATTATTTACAATATGTTGGATGACACACTGGATGAAAAGTCTTAACAAACAGGCAAAATGTATCTGTAAACTATTTTCATTTTAGCCAAATTATGGTGAAAATGAGCTGAGAAATTGTCCATCATTCAAAAGGCACATAATTGTAAAGTTGAGGGCCTGTTCACGCTACAATGCAGTGCATTAGTATGTGTGCGTTTTCCTACATTGAGAATGAATGGGCTGCCAGTATACCTCAATGTGTGCATATATATGTTTGGAACTATTTTTTTCTCTGAGCAGGGCAACCAAAGTACAAATCATATGAATGTATGCTTTTTGGTGCACTATAATGCTCATTTGTTGCAGCACACTGTAGATGTGTTAGGGGAGGGCAGTGAGTTTGCATTGCAATTAACTGCACTGCACATCTACAGTACAGTAAATTGTGGTAACATGCCTTACAACATGGGGTCATGGTCTGCGTTATAATATGTGTTATGTTGCACACAGGGCCTAAATGCCTCTTGTGATAAATTGCAACATATTCAGTTTGTAGACATTCTGTTCTGGTGCTCCTCTTCTAGACACCTGCAGTATGTTTCTCCTGAGATCCACATGCACCTTGGGCATATAGTTCTGTTTTGGGCCCACTTCGGTCTAAAAGTAACCCTGAGTTTTTCTTTTTTCTTTTTGTAATAATAGCTGACGTACAACTTATAGGATTGCCAGAGGTTGGGGCTCTGAACACGCCACACCTTCTTCACCGTATGGTCTTCAACCGTCTTGTTGAACATTCTGGCAAGGTTTGAGAATTTACTGGAATCCTCAGGCATAAGAACTTTCTGCAAAGAAAAAGGAAAACATTTGAAATCAAATTCAGCTGTATTACCTAAGTTAATACAATTGCAAATGAGGCCAGTGTTGAAGCAGTGGGCACTGTGCAAAGCGATCTGTAATGATTTGTTTCCAGCTCTCCCCAGTCTTCCTGCAGTCCTCACACATGCTGTGTCTAGGTGTGTGCCTACACCATCTGCTGGAGGATATTGGACACTGCGGCATGTTCTCACTTCCGCTACACACCTGGTCTCAATCAGTAGTATTAAAATTGAGAGCAGAGCACTCCTGCATTAAGGTTGTCTGTATGCTGACATTTTAAGAAGCATTTGTGAATGTCAGACCCTCATTTCTTGTACTTGGTTCCTAACTTGATCTCCTGCTCTTCACGTGCATCCTTGAAATCCCCTACTTCTGGTTGCCTCTAATTGTGACCTGTTATGCTTTCTGCTTGTTGCCTGCCCTGACCTTGTGTGCTGCCATCCCTGGACTCCAGCCTGTCCTAACCTCATCTTATCTACAATGTTCTGGTCTTGCTTGAACTGTCAGTTGTCACCCTAGGCAGTCCCAAGTGTCTTACTCTAGTGTCAGTCTGCAGTACAAGAACTGCAGCACTGAAGAAGAAAACTGTACCACCTGTTGATGACACAGAGGACCCACCTCAATCCATGACACAATGTTTAGCTAAACATGGCTCTTCAAAATGGTAATTTCATGGTAACTTTTCAGGTATACTGTATATTAGGACCTGATGGCTTCATATATCACATAGGGACTTAAGTAGCAAAATCCCTGTATGGTCATACCTGATACCCACTCTTCGGCACAGCCCTCATGTCCCAGTGGGTTGGATAGTTTCCTGTCTGGAGAGCGAAGTCCACCTCGGGGCTTATGCTGTAAAATAAAAGCACAAAAAAGACAGAAGTCATACTCCAGCTAGTTAAGCAAAAGCAACAACCCCTCTATCAGATCTGTATAGTATACAGAAGGCCCTTAAGCTATGATATTTCTGAATATATTTGAATATATTACCTTTCTTTCATTATGGTTACATTGCCTATGTTGCCTTTCGGAGATTTTGGTCTCCTGCGCACTTCCTTCTCTGCCTTAGAAAAAATGTTCTTTTGTTTCATCTCTGAAAGGGAAACATTACCTTACAGCTGAACCTATGGCAGATATAATACACCATTAGTTAAAAAATAATTGAATCAGTTACTAGAAAAAAAAGTACAGTACAGTGCTGTTAGTAACATTGAATATAGTTTCAGAATGGGATGTGTGCCGCCGTTGGCCAGGCTATATTTTTTATCTGTACTGGATAAAAGTGAGGTTCAAGATTTAGGTGTGATATATGTATTGGTATGTATTTCAGCGGTTTATTTAGTTGTTTGCTTGGAGCTCCCATTTGGGTGTTTTTTTAAAAATAATACAGTTTATAAAAACTCAAAAATAAATTACTAGTGGGACTTATAAAGCTTAGTTTTTCATAGCTATCCAGAATGTAAAAGGAACTCCAGATTTTGCAGCACTATATATCTAGCTGATCTTGCAATGAATAAGTAGATATCTTTTAGTAACAACGTGCTGCACCTGCTGATATTTCCCCATTTCAGAATGCAATTAAGTTGCCCTGGCATGAAAACCAGATTTACCCATAATTTGTATTACAGCACAGCCTAGAAGAGGAAGGAAGGCGGTTGTAAAAGATATAGCACCCCTAGAATCCTAGTCAAAAGATCTCCGTAACCTAAAAGCCCCTTTTACATACCTAAATCCAAGGTCATGTGACTTGCCAGATTCTGAGCCCTACACAGTATTTTCTTCCCTGTATAGGAAGGGATTCCTTCTTAAGCTGGCCATACACCTTACAATTATCTACAGATTTTCTATGGTCAGATGGAAAAGGTGCAACAGATTCCTCCATCTACACTTAACTGTGTGGATGGAGTAAGCTCCACCTGGGCCAATCTGTTGCACTTTTTCCATCTGACCACAGAAAATCTGCAGATAATTGTAAGGTGTATGGGCACCTTTAGAGTGACATGGAAACTTTCTATCGGCTGTCTAGGGACAGGTTCCTCTGAAGATTGCACCAGTGGGGTCTTCACAGGTTCCAGAAGACTGCACAGCAAGATAATCTCATCAAGAGGTGACCATTTGGTGCTAAACTACAGACTGCAGTGCTGAATCACTAGTTGCAACACACAGGTAAGGGACATGGATAGTTGTCTTAGGTGAGTGTGAATAAGCATCAGAAGGTAATTTGTTTTTTTTTCTAAATGTTGTGAATGGGTGTGACGAAGTGGATGACTGGAGATGGGCTTTTAAGGATAAGTTCACTTTGATAAGTAATTTAGGAAAATGGAATTACCCACTCAAATCTGAACTATCCCATACTGCTGTCCAGCGCAGCCCTGTACTATGGATTTTGAAATATGCTAAAAAATTGCAAGAAGGGAGAGGGGGCCAGGTTTGAGAGGGTAATTACATTTTCCCAAATTACTTGGGAAAGTGAACTTACCCTTTTAAGCTATAAAAGGGTATTTCCTGGAGTTCTCATTTCACATTTTTCTTTAATAGTGTGCACACCTTGGAAATTTACAATGTAGTTCTTGGTTCTGACAGTAAACGAGAATGTCCCGGTTGCATTGCGGCAGTAGCTGTTCTCCAGATCCAAGGACTTAACAGAGGCTCTCTCATTCGCTCCATTCTAGGAGTAGAAACAGACATGAAATTCAATTTCACAAACCGCTTAGCTACCAAAATAAAAAAGACCGCATATATTTGGAGCACTTAACAGTCACCAAGAAGTGGCCATTTTGACCTGACAGAGGTTCTCTAACCCTTAGCTGCTCTATACAAAACACATTACCCTAGGAAATGCATTTAATACTGGAATTCTACTAACCAGCTCTCCATATTCAATCCAGATGTCACTCTCATCCTTCCAGTACCAAATCCACTCAGTGGTCAGTTGAGATGCTGGGTTGCAAAGTCTGCGGATCTTCTGGTCTCCAGTTGTCATGGTCTGAAAGTTGATCATTTGGTAGCTGCAATTTAAATCAGGCTGAAGAGTTAACTAAAGACCCCAAACTGAGCAGACATAGTGTTACAGATTAAAACTCTGAGATTTCCTCTGAGATATTTGAGAACTTGGAGGAGAAATAGTTTTATAGCTAAAGGGTAAGACAGATATGTTGTAGGTAAATGGGACTCTAAAAGAAATGATGTTAATCTCCCTTAAAAAGTTCTAAGTGTGGCATGTCCTCTCTTTGATTGCTGGGTTAATCCTGGGTTAAGAGAGCACATTAGCATGTGTGAACTAGTACTTTGGAGAAGAGAAGGGAGGAAGGTCATGTCTTTGGTGCCTCCTGAGTAGCTGGTGGTTGAGTGGGCACCATGTAGTAATGGTTTGGCCTTCCCCACCACAGGGTAATATGGCACCATTGGCAATTATTCCCCCTGGAATCGACATGTCTCCTTGGTGGAGCTAAGTGGAGGAGGAAGAGTCATTGGTTCTATTTGGAGAGTAAAACGAATCTATTCCTGGGGAAACCTCAATCATGATATTAGACTACTATTTGAACTTTAAAATAAAAAGTTGCTGTTGTTCATTTTGTGCAGAAAAGAATAACGTTTCAGTAAAGAAGTTTGACAATGAACTATAGTTGTGTGGACATTGATCACTCCTTACATAGCAGAAAAGCACTCCAGATCTATACGTGATGCAACTACTTCAGTAGGGGAAGGGGGCTGACATATGCTACAGAGTGGTTGAGATTGCAAAGATGGTCAAGGACTATTGGAAGAGCTGTTGGGTCCAGAGAACCTGTCTATGGTCAATCAGGGACAGTGGCCTTCATGTTGGGAGGAAGGAGTTCCCTCCTCAAGGAATGCCAGAGAGAGAGAGATAGATAGGTGTTCTGGTGTTTGCATAAGAGTGGCACTTGTGGAGCAGAGTGGTGATAAATCCAAATCCTAGTGATGACCTCACCTGGAGTATGCGGTGCAGTTTTGGGCACCGGTACACAGAGGGGATGTCCTTGAACTGGAGAAAGTCCAGCGAAGGGCGACCAAACTCATCAAAGGGATGGAGGACCAGAGCTATGAGACACGGTTACTAAATTTAAATATGTTCACGCTGGAACTAAGGAGATTAAGGGGGGACATGATTTTCACATACAAAATGTTCCATAGTCATAGCAACATTAGCAATAAACTCTTCACGATAAATTCCGTAACAAAGACTAGAGGACACCACCTAAAACTGGTAGAAAAAAAATTCAAACACAAGGGGCGTAGGGGATTCTTCTCAGTTCGCCCGGTTAGGGTCTGGAACTCACTGCCGCAAGCAGTGATTTCAGCTAATAGTCTGGAATCATTCAAGAGGCTTTTGGACGATTTCCTGAGAAACGGTAATATACAGGGGTACAAGTACTCCTAAAAACGAGATGACGCGAGGATCTTTACACCCACACACACACACAATGGGTTGGACTTGATGGACATATGTCTTTATTCAACCTCAAATACTATGTAACTATGTAACTATGACCTGTCCATGACAAGCTGAAGATGTACTAGTGAGAAGTAAAAAGTTCAAGGCCTAGTGAAGTCCTGTCCATGATGGAGGAAAGCACGCATAGGTGGACACACCAAGCAGGGAGTGTGGCCATGAAATTGTGAGATGCAGCTAGGGGAACTGAGGTAAGCGGTGCTTGGGCAGAAGCATCCAAAAGAAGAATTTACCTTTGCAGTGAGTTAGGTGCCACTAAAGAAGGCTTTCCCTCTGCTGTAAGATGCTAAATCTTCCCTTCCTGAACCACAGGTGATGTCTGTTATCCCCTTGGACTAACAGTATGCACGTAAAAGTTGTTTTTCCTGCTAGATTATGTTTTAAATAAAGTAAATAATCTTGGCTTCCCAACTTTCTGTATAATGGAGAACCTCCCTGGGATAGGAGAGTTAGGAATTGGGGTAGGGAGATTGCACCACTGGAGATCCAATCAAAATATAGCTGGTCAACAATAGCTTGACCTTTTGGCATTAATTGAGCGTGGATGGCAATCAAGGTACTGTGCTGCCATCAAGAGTTAGAAAAAGAGAGATGCATCTGCCATAGAAATTTTATGCAGTAGATTAAGGGCGACGTTCACAGGTGGGCTACCAACATTTCTAAATAAAAGCCAGAAGCGCAGGTGAATAGGAAGGACTTTACTGGAACAGAGAATGACGAAAGCCACGCTTTAAGAGAGAGAAACTGCTAAGCGGTTAATTGCCAAGAAGTCATGTTCAATAAGGAATTTGTAGACCAGCAACAACCAAAGCTAAGTAGCTTTAGGGTATCCTTTTGCATTAAAACCATTGCATGCACTAGAAAGGATAGGTTAGCGGGTGCATGCTTGTGTACGTAGGTATAGATGTTGTAGCCTGTTTGTTTTTGTATTGTTTTGTTCCTGTAACTAAGTAGTTTGTGCACATAGTATTGTTGTATAGGAAAAGTACATTAAGTACTACTGCTGGGTCAGATTCCTTGGCTTAACTACAAGAATCAGACAAACATATAGCTGTTAATTTTTTTGCTCATCAAAACAATCCTCAAGAATGAATGTTTTTAAAGTGACATTAAACTCAGAAGTTAAATCTTAAAAATACATTCAAGTACCATAACTATTAACAAAAATGTATCTTATTTGTGTTTCACTCGTCTGTAGATCCTCCAATTATCTATGAATTGGTGCTGACACTGTCCTTCCTTCTGGAGGGGGACTACTTTTGTTCTCCATGGTCCCTGTGTGTGTTGTAAAGTAGCCACCGCTTTAAAGGAGAACTATGGGGTTAGGGCTTTTCCCCATAGTTCTCCTTAAGGTAACGGGGGGACATAAACTAGCGTCCTCCCGTCACCCTAGGCTCAGTATACCACCAGCTACAGCTATAGATTAGGTAGTTGAATGTATTTTTAAGATGTAACTCCTGAGTTTAGTGTCACTTTTATGCTATCGGTCACAACAGCTGAATCCCCCTGTCATTCACACGAGAAAAGGCCGGCATGTGCACGGCCGTATCAGACAGCTCCCGGGAAGGACAGGTGCTGTGTGTGATTAGTACGCAGCCTCTGTCCTTCTCTATGGGAGTACGTGGACATACGTCGCCCTATACTCACCCGAAGTGCAGGTCCGTACGGGTGCAGGTGTCCCAGCTCGGACGTAGACAGGATCCATCCTGTCAGCATACGAGTACGGACACCCGCTCCCACACAGACGTGCAGGGCGGGTGAGCGCAGGGCGGCGTACTCCCATCTAGAAGGACAGGGGTTGCGTACTAATCACACACAGCACCTGTCCTTTCCGGGAGCTGCCTTTTCTTGTGTGAATTGGGTCTAACCAGTAAAGGGTTCCTTTTATTTTCTGAAAGTTTAGCATTGATGTTGATGTTATTTGTCTTACGCACTACTTCTAAATAGGCGTTGCTGATGCATGAGTGACTTTTATAGCTATAGAAAAGGAAATTGACAGCTACAAGGCTGTATATAACAATATTAAATATATGCCCATGTACAATTAATGTCATATGCCTTCCCGGCTTAAAGGTGACTATAACTGGTAGTGTTACTAGTCCACATAAATACATTTCTGACATTTCGCATAACAGTATAATAATTTAAAAAATGTTGTTAATAACAGGAAAACCAGTTCTTGAGCTCCAGTAAAGTAACTGTGACTAGGCATGAAAGGACCAGTATGGAAAATGGTGTTGTCAGTCTGCTGCAGGCAAGGGTAAGGCTTTCTCAGTCTCCCTCCCCCAAGTGTTCAGTCATTAAGGGCTTGTTCACACCAAGTGCGGAGCAGATGCAGAGCAGTAGCTGAATGCATCCAATGTGTTCCAATGGTTTTATGTGCTCTAGTTCACACCACAGCGTTCAGGTCCAGAGCATGTGGAAATACTGCAGCATGCCCTATTTTTTCTGCTCTGGAACAAACCAAAACGCATGCAAACGCATCAAAAACGCATACAAAAGGGATGCAAACGCCCTGGAAAGCACTGAAAGCCCATTTTAGGCTAAAGAAAAACAGCCCGGAATGCGGCAAAAATGTGGCAAAATGCACTGCACTGCATATGCAGAAACTCATGCAGATCTGGTCCGGATTTGGTGTGAACAAGCCCTTAGACTTTGCATTGTAACTTTCTTGCAGGTCAAAAACATCTGGCATCTTAATCTAGGAAGTTAATGGTGACCCTGGATGATGGCTGAACAAAGATGGCACCATCCTTTCTGGGGTATAGAGCTGATGAAGGTATAGTCAGCCTTCTCTGCTGCTGCTGTACAGAATACAGAGGGAGCCCAGTACAGAGGGAGTCTGGCAGAGGATGCGGATCACCTGCTGCCTTTCTGCTGTCTCTCTCCTCTCTCTCCTGGCTGTCTCTCTCCTGGCTGTCTCTCTCTCCTGGCTGTCTCTCCCCTCTCTCTCTCCTGGCTGTCTCTTCTTTCTCCTGGCTCTCTCTCTCTCGCCCCTCACTCCTGGCTGTCTCTCCTCTTTCTCTCCTGGCTGTCTGTCTGCTCTCGCTCTCTCTCCTGGCTGTCTTTCCTCTCTCTCCTGGCTGTCTCTCCTCTCTCTCTCCTAGCTGTCTCTCCGCTCTCTCCTGGCTGTCTCTCTCCTCTCTCTCTCCTGGCTGTCTCTCTCCTCTCTCTCTCCTGGCTGTCTCTTCTCTCTCTCCTGGCTGTCTCTCCTCTCTCTCTCTCCTGGCTTTCTCTCCTCTCTCTCCTGGCTGTCTCTCCTTTCTCTCTCCTGTCTGTCTGTCTCTCTCTCTCCTGGTTGTCTCTCCTCTCTCCTGGCTATCTCTCTCCATGCTCTACTGGCTGTCTCCCCTGGCTGTCTCGCCTCACTCTCTCCTGGTTGTTGTCTCTCTCTCTCTCTCTCTCTGGTTTGGTCTTACTCAGACAATGCCATTGTTAGGATGAACAGTGTTGACACAAAGCTAGTTTCTGACAATGGAAAATATATTGGTGTTCAGTATCTTCTATTGTGAGAAGCTAGCTTTCTCTTAATGGGATATATGGGTATAGTTTGTTGCCCGTCTATTGTTTTAGGTAAGCTCTGGCTTTGTGTCTGTCTTTTAGCTGTCTTTCCTCACTCTCTCTCCTACATATTTCACCTCACTCTCTCTCCTACCTATCTCACTTCACTCTCTCTCTCCTGGCTGTCTCTCCTTGCTCTCTCCTGTATATTCTCTAAAACAAAAATTGCTGTACGCAGCTAAAGTGTTTGGGTTTTGCTTGAAGAAAAGGTGGCAACCCCAATTTGTAGTCCTCTACTGCTGATGGTATTCTGCATTTCTGTATAATGCATTGCTGGGATTTGTAGCCCCTCCAGATTGGAGTAATTGTGCATTACTGTACATTGCATTGCTGAGATTTGTATTCCCGAAGGCGTGAATTGGATTTCCGTGAAGGTGGAACTGGATCACTTCAGGTTCTGCCTTCACGGAATCATTGGCTATGCTGATTAGTTCATGGGAATTCAGAAACTGTAGCATTTATCAAAATGTAGCTGAGATGCTCCTACTTGTCTATTCCAGGTTCACTGTAAGCTCTCTCAATATCTTCCATGTTTGGAAAATGTTTCCAGTCTGTTTCATTAAACAGCTGCCAGCAGTAAGGTAGGTGATACTGCATGTCAGGTTCCATACCTGCAAAGCAAGAAGAACTGTTATCTCTAGTGTTTCATCATTCCAGAATCTCCTACACATGTCTAAAGTTGAGGGACACAATTCCATTCCTGTCGAATTCAATGGTCATTTACCTCCTAGGTGCTTTTTTTATATTGGACAGCTGGAGAGGTTAGTACTCTTGCCTTACAGCTCTGGGATCCTCAGTCCAATTCCAAAGAAATTCTCTTTCTGTGAGGACTTTCTGTGTTTTCCTCACATGTTTGCATGGTATTGATCTGGGAGTTCCGGTTTCTTCCTATACTCTTCTGGGGAATTCTGAGTGTCGTAGACACTCTTTATGAATTCCAGTGACTGTGTTCTTGGGACAAAGTGGGGGGACGGGGATAAAAAGTGGCACTGTCTCGGCAAATGTGAATCAGTTGGCAAGTATGGTAATGGAAGATTTGGTGACACTGGTGGGAAAGGGCACAGAGTGGTCACAGCAGAAGAGAGCAACAATGTGTGTCAAATGGAAAGGGAAGGGGCATTGAGGGATGGATCACAGCAGGAAACTCAATACACAGAACAGGAAAGTGGTTAAAAAAATCACCTGCAGAACAACGGCTACAAAGCAGGGAAGCATACATATTTGGAAGGCGAGCTGAGAGGTAGAGATGAAGCTATAGAATATGGGACAGCAATACTGAGAACAAGTAGGACAAGAGAGCGGAAGCCACACAGGAGGAGGAACATTGAAGAAAAAAAAGGCACGTAGAAGGCTTTCTGAGAGTAAAAGATGGGGTACATGCTCTGATGGTGTAAGGCTAAATGTAACTAATCCTCCCGTACCCCAGACAGAAAACACGAAGTGCCCTTCTTTCTTTATATTATAGAGAATTACAATTTTCAGCTACTTACCCATCAAAGGTGATACAATGGGATCATTGGTGGTTAGTTGAGGCTGTGGTGTCTCAGGGTTGATGGAGTTCTTTAGTACCCTCATGGGTTGCCGTAGCACTGACTTATCACTAAGAGCATGTGAAATGCTTGGATCTTTAGTTTTGGGGTACAAGGCTATTGATAAAGGTCTTGGTGGAGCTGTTGAAGGTTTGGGTGAAACATCAGAGTACAAGGATATCAACAAGCGACTTGATGGTCGAAATATTAAAAATCCTGAAACATCAGGGGTTGTGGATGGTGAAAAAGATCCTTCTTGAGCTGTTGCAAATATTGGTGAAACATCAGGGGGTGGGGAAATTGATGAAGATGCTTCTGAAGTTGTTGAAGGTTTTGGTGAAACATCAGGGGGTGGGGAGATTGATGAAGATGCTTCTGGAGAGGTTGAAGATTTTAGTTTAACAGGGGGAGGGGAAATTGATGAATACTGTCCTGGAGCTGTGGAAGGTTTATGTGAAACATCAGGTGGTCGGGATATTGATGGATATCTTCCTGGAGCTATTAAAGGTTTTGGGGAATCATCTTGGAGTGAGGATATTGGTGAAGATATTTGTGAAGCTGTTAAAGACTTTCGTTGAGAAACCTGTTCACCTTCCAAGCGCTTAATCATTAGTTTGCTGGACTTATAATATTGTAGACGGACTGACCCTTCCCCAGGATGAAATACTTCACTGGAGACATTACCCATGATTTGCTTTTAGGGTGTTGGACGATGCTAAAATGATCAGCAAATGGTACAGATCTTGATCCTTCCTATGGTGTTGCTCCACTTATAGCTGCAATATTGCGTTTAAAAAAACAAGAAAGGTCAGATAATGGGTTAAACGTCTGCCATTAACTCTCTCTCCTTTCCTCAAACTTTCTTGCTCTTTTGTTCCTTTCCCTTTTTTTCTCTCACTCTCTCTCTCTCTCTTGTCTCTTTATTTCCTGCCTTTCTCTTTCTTTCTCTGCTGTCTCTCTCCTGCTGGGGTTAACTACTGTTGCATGAGTGAGTTAGGTTAAAAAAGATAGATGTGCTCATGTACTTGATGCAGTACAATTTAATAAAACCATTAAAAAAAGTATGGTCCGGTGTGCTTTAACAGGGAAGAAAAGCATTCCTGACATCTAATGCAAGCCAAAATGGGTATTTCTTTAGGAAAGCATTCACAAACTTTCTTTCTTTCTTCCGTAGCTACCAGAACCAGCTTCTGTAGAAATGATTCCATGTATTTAAAGCTCTGAAACTAAAAAAACATTTTCTCAAATGGAGATTGAACCTGAGCAGCAAATATGCATATATCCTTTCATTCCTCAGTGCTGTTCAGCTACCGATGTTCCCAACCTATACCTATACCATAGGTATCGCACGACAGTAGAAACGGTCGCACGCCTTCCATACACCTGCCGATTATCGTTTGATAATCGGCAAGTGTTTGGGCACCTTTAGAGTCGTGACACCTGTAGCTGTCAGAGAGTATATCACCCTCAGAACTTCACTCAGCTGGCAAAATTGGGTACTTAAAAGTCTGTTTAGATATTCTAGCAAAACTGGGCACTCTACTCCCTTTAGCTCAAGTTAGCCAGCCCCCTTTCTGATTATTCTGAGAATTCCGCCCCACCATCTACACCACTAACTATCTGGTTGGCAACCAGAACACTCCACTCAGGATTGTTAATTTCCCTCATTGTTGCATTTTACTGTTTTAGTCAAACTCCAGCTTCCAGAAAGGTACCATGCCTCTATCTGCCGCACCAGTATTCATTATGGAACTGCTGTATCAGATGGAACACAACATGCCCTGAATAAAATCTTCAATATTCCTGACACTAATTATCCCAAATACACCAAATGCAGCTACCTAGAGAAAGGAAAATTAACTTACAGCTGTTCAACTCCTGTGGTGTTTGACTCTTCAGATCTCTCGTAGTGCAGCAAGTTCTAGAATGAGGAAGTTCCAAACATATAAAGCAGGTTAGAAACTTTCCCTGCCCTCTCAGTGAGGTGCACTAACAAAATTGAAATGGAAAAAATGGCTTAAATGACTTTAAAATGCAAAACTTGTTTTTCTATTTATAGTGTTGGAAAGAATGTTATTGCTTTCTCTGTTCTCATTTTCTTTCATTTTTTGTACTAGTCACTAAGGATGAGCGCAGTGGTTTTGGTGAACTTAGCAGTTGGAGATTCCCTGAAATTTCGTGGAAATTAATTTTTCTATGTGGCAAAGTTGCCAATAAATAAGGCCCCCTTTAAAGTTAGGAGCACACAGTGGGAGACAGAGGATTCTATTGCTGGAGCGTAGAAAGAGGGAGTCTGAAGGGACCAGTCTAGTAGCCAGCAGGGAGTGTGGTTTGGGTGTGTATATTTCAGTTTTCATTTGCCTAGAGTTCTTCTATAAATGTAGGGGCTCCATTAATTTTTTTTAGACATTTCCCTTTATTTTCACCTGGTGACCCTGCCAGTAACACACTTCTTGACTTAGGGTGGCTCCACTCTATGGAGGAGCAACAAAGCAACCCTTGGACAGCAGGACTGTCACCCCGTGGAGAGGGTAGTGTTGGAAAAGTTTGTAACAGAGCCCAAGACAGCAGTAAGAAGTAACGTCACTGGCCGAATGTCACCCTCCAAACATCTTATACAGAAATTGGAAGGACTGGAATGACACACTAATATTAAATGGATTACTTGTGATGTATGTGCCCTATAGTCATTGACATTTGAATTTTACTTTTTAGAAGAATGTAATCTGTTTGATTTTGGGTTCTCTACCACCTTTACCCCTAGAAGTGCAGCAGGCCGCAGCATACAAACTGCTTTCTCTTCCACTGTATGTAACTTTCTGCTTGAGCGTTTGAGCTCCATAAGTATCAAACATTGTTCACCAAAGCAGTTCAGACCAGAGAGATTCATCTGCTGCCTGGATATGAAAATGCAATCTATTTATATGCAATATCCATATTTATTTAACTAAAAACAGAACAAAAAGCTCCACAGTTACACTTTCTGCAAAGCAAAGCTTGAACCAAAGAGTTTCCATTTCAACGTCCACTGTCACCAAAAGTGATGAGATCTTCTTAAAAACAGAACAGCACTACCTACTACCACCCATAGACTCCCTAAGCTGTCTAAGCCAATTTGCAAAACACGCAAAAAAAAGAACCTTGCAGATAGCTGGTCATGAAAACCTGTTTGAACTGAATTTCCCTCTGGGTATATCTTCGATAAAGCAGAGTTACAGTCAAAACTTTTTTTACCGTTTTTTTATACCCTGGCTGTTTGTCACCAGGTTAGTAAGTAAAGCTGGCCATATGCCAGTAGAGTATGTTTTCAGAATGTTTGTTCAATATGGACAGTGGCGTAGTGGGTAGCACTTCTGCCTTGTAGTTCTGTCCCTGGATTGAATCCCAGCCGGGTTACAAGGAGTTTGCACGTTCTCCCTGTGCTTGCGTGGGTTTCCTCCGGGTACTCCAGTTTCCTCCCACTCCAAAGACATGCTGGAAGGTTAACTGGCTCCTGTCTAAATTGGCCTTTGTATGTAGGCATGTGAGATAGGGACCTTAGATTGTTATCTCCTTGAGGGCAGGGACTGATGTGAATGTGCACTATGTAAAGCACTGTGTATATTGTCCGTGCTATATAAATACCTGTAATAAATAATAATAATATAGTAATAGTTAATGGCCTCGAATCGACAGTTGCAGTGTTAATAGTGTTGAAATATTTGTTTTTTTTCCCCTCATTTGGCAGTTTTTCCGTGACCAAAAGGAAACAAAAACAAAAAACTGCATGACAACAGAGGCCAGGGCCGGACTGGGACTAAAAATAGGCCCGGGCATTTTAGACTGAGCAGCCCAATCACGTGACCACCAACAGGCCCCACCCCTCACAACAGGGGGTGGAGCCAAACACAGAAGCGCAATCGAGGGGCAGGGCCGGCCACTAGTAAGTACCGGAGGGCGACAGCTGACACACAAGCCTTGCTACAACCAATAGACAAACCTTGCAACAATGTAGGAAGCTTGCTATAGAGAATATCTGTAAAAAATAAGTCAAGGCAACTGGACTTTCTGTATTTTACTTGAAGACATTTCACTGGTCATCCAACCAGCTTTCTCATATCAGAAATTTCTGAATTGAGAAATCTGGTTGGATGGCCAGTGAAATCGGCCAATCCTCTTACTTCTAGGTACTTCTGATTAAGGATGGGCTCGGGCGTGTTCGCAGCTCCACGTGCCAAGCCCGCCAGGAAGCTGACAGCGTGCAGCGCCAATCATAGGTAGTGAGATATTTTCCTGGTCCCCAGCTGCAGAGATCGGGAAATGTCTCAGTGCCTGTGATTGGCGCTGCCGGCTTCGCGGTGGGCCCGGCACGTGGAGCAGCGAACACCCCCGAGCCCATCCTTACTCCTGCAGAGTCTGTGGTGGGCTCTGTGGGGTCTCAGGTGGGCTGTGAAGGATCTCTGGTGGTCTCTGCAGGGTCTCAGGGTGCTAAGGCCACCTGAGACCCTGCAGAGCACACCATAGACCCAGACACAGATCCTGCAAAACCCCCTGAGACCCGGGTTGATGATTTTTACAGATCCTGCACAGCCCCCTGAGACTGCAGGGTCTCGGGGGCTGTGCAGGATCTGTAAAAATCATCAACCCGGGTCTCAGGGGGTTTTGCAGGATCTGTGTCTGGGTCTATGGTGTGCTCTGCAGGGGCTCAGGTGGGCTTAGCACCCTGAGACCCTGCAGAGCCCACCAAAGGGTATTGCACAGCACACCTGAGACATTTTGGTGGGCTGTGCAGAATCTATGTTGGGCTCTGCCAGCACAATCCTCTTACCTTGCACGGCCTGACCTCTTTGGAACACGTCCTCCTTGTCCTCGGTGCCCAACTGGACGACCTCCTCATTCTCGGAGCTCGACACGGTCTCCTTGTCATCTTGACTGGAGCTTCGGCGACGCCTCCCGCCTCCTCTGTCAGTGTCTCTGTCCCCCGCCTCTTCCATCTCGGGGGCCACTCGACAAAT
>NW_017307529.1:144456-183975 GCF_000935625.1 Nanorana parkeri | reverse complement strand
ATTAGTACAAAATAATAAGAAATAATAATTAAATAAAAAAAGTAAAAGGTGATGAAAAAGTAAAAAATACTAAGAAATAAATGAGAAAAGAATTATAAAAAATAAACAATAATAAGATAAAAAATTATAAAAAAATTAAAAAAGTAAACGACAAGATAAATAAAAAAAAGTTAAAAAATGTAAAAAGTGCTAATAAAAGGGGAAACAAACAATAAAAAAAATATGAATGAGCCGCGATATTTACATATGAATGGTCCGCGGCTTATTGATATGCAAATCACCGCGGCCCATTCATATGTAAATATCTCGGCCGGAACAGGGGACAGGAACAGCGCCAGCAGCTCCGGAGAGAGCACAGAGTAGAGACTAGAGAGAGCTGGGTGGGGAAGTGTTTTTTTGGCCTCCCCCACCAGCTCCCTCTAGTGTCTACTGTGTAGTAGTGACGGCTCTGCTAAGAGCCGGCCATCAGGCGTAGCAAACCGGCCTGAACACAATCAGGTTGATTGTGTTCAGGCCGGCCCGGCCCACCGGGCAAGTGCCCGGTTTGCCCTATGGCCAGTCCGGCCCTGGCAGAGAGAGAGAGAGATTGAGAGAGAGACGAGAGAAAGAGAGTTACATAGTTAGTCAAGCTGAAAAAAGACACAAGTCCATCGAGTTCAACCCACAGAGAAAAAAAAAAAGGAAGAAAAGCCTAAACAGAACACTATGGCCACAATTACCCCCTTTTGATCCAGAGGAGGGCAAAAAAACCCTATAAAGCACGGTTCAATTTGCTCCAACAGGGGGAAAAAAATTCCTTCCTGATCCCATAAGGCAATCCGATATTCCCTGGATCAACAATCTCTGATGCCTAATATACCTCTAATAACTCAATATCCAGTAATATTCTGTGTATTTAGGAATACATCCAGATATTTTTTTAATCAATTTACCGAGCTAGCTAGAACAAGCCCCTGGGGTAGTCTATTCCACATTATCACAGCTCTAACTGTGAAGAATCCTTTTCGTATGCAAAGGTTAAACCTCTTTTCCTCCAGACGCAAAGAGTGCCCCCTTGTCCTTTGCAGTGACCTTAACGTGAATAATTTGGCACCAAGTTCTTTATATGGACCATATTTATATTTATATGGTGATCATGTCCCCCCTTAGTCGCCTCTTCTCCAGAGAGAACAAATTCAGGTCAGCTAATCTTTCCTCGTAGCTGAGCTCCTCCATGCCTCTTATGAATTTGGTCGCCCTTTGCTGCACTTTCTCCAGTTCCACAATATCCTTTTTGTGAACTGGTGCCCAAAACTGAACTGCATATTCCAGATGAGGTCTTACTAATGCTTTGTACAGGGGCAGTATTATGTCTCTGTCTCTGGAGTCTAGAACCCTCTTAATACAAGAAAGTATTTTGCTTGCTTTAGAAACTGCAGCTTGACATTGCATGCTGTTATTGAGTCTATGATCTACCAGAACACCCCGATCTTTCTCCATCATTGACTCCCCCAAACATACTCCCCCTAGAGTGTATGACACATGCATGTTTTTAGTCCCCAAGTGCAGAACTTTACATTTATCAACATTAAACCTATTTTGCCAAATAGTTGCCCAATCACACAGAGCATTCAGATCTGCTTGTAAGTTGGAGACATCCTGTAAGCAGTGGCTGTGCAGCCCAACTGAGACCTTGCAGAGCCCACCATAGAGAGTCTATGGTGGGCTCTGCAAGTGGCATAACTAGCAATCACGGGGCCCCATACAACATTTTGCTATGGGGCCCTGTGATTTCTAGTTATGCCCCTGCCTGTAAAGACTGTATTCCACTACATAACTTGGTGTCATCTGCAAACACAGACATAGTACTTTTAATCCCCAATTCTATGTCATTTATAAATAGGTTAAACAGTAAAGGGCCCAACACTGAACCTTGGGGGACACCACTAACAACCTCAGACCATTCAGAGTACGAATCATTGATCACCACTCTCTGAATACGGTCTTTAAGCCAGTTTTCTTTCCAGTTACAGATGGAATGCTCGATACCTACTGACCTTAACTAATTCTTAAGCCGCATGTGGGGAACTGTGGCAAACGCTTTTGCAAAGTCCAAGTATACCATATCCACAGCCATTCCTCTGTCCAATTTGTTACTCACTTCCTCATAAAAAGAAAGTAGGTTTGTTTGACAACTTCTGTCTTTTGTGAATCCGTGCTGACTATCACTAATGATATTTTTTTCAAGCAGAAACAATTGCATGTGATCCTTGATCAAACTTTCAAGAGGGTCTCTAAAAATTAAATACAATGGCTTTGAAATTACACAGCTCAATTCTTTGAGGACACGTGGGTGTAAGCCATCTGGACCAGGTGCTTTGTTCCCCTTAATTTTGTCTAACTGTTTCTGGACCATATCAATAGTCAGCCATTGTGGTTCAGTAGAGGCTTCGGGTCAATACTTTTTCCCAGTTTTTTTGGCTAAAATTAGGTACCTCGGCTTATATTCGGGACGGCTTATACTCGAGTATATACGGTACATCCTGTTCCTTGGTGTGCACAGAGCTGAAGAAAGTATTTCATAGATTGGCCTTCTCTTTGTCCCCAGTTACCAACTCTGTGTTATCTTTTAAGGGGCCAACATGCTCCGACCTGATTTTACATGCTCCGACTTGAGGAGGAAAGAGGAGAGAGAGAGAGGAGGAAAGGCAAAGAAAGAGGCAATGCGCAGCATTACTAAACAGGAAGCAGAGCCAGCATATGCAATGGCCAAATATGTCTACCACATGTATGTATGTACATATAAGATGTAATCAATATCCCCCCCCCACCCCACGCCTCCTGCTAGGTTTATTGGCAACATTTATAGACTTTCAGCTGTTTGCAATGAACAAATTAAAAAAAACAATTAAAATGGATGAACACGACAAATGTTTCATGTGGTTTCCACAAATACAATTGAAAATACTTTTAAGGACTTCTGCAGTCTCAGAATTCTTCGGGCTAATCACACCAGCCTCTGTGCGGTTTCCGGCCCGATTCTGGCCGGAACACACTGGATCGCATTCCAGCCTGCTCAGTTTGGCGGGAGTGGCCGTGGCGGTGCATTGAACTCAATGGCACCGTAGCCACACCCTCCGGCCGCAGTGCGATCAGCTGCGCAGGAACGCGTGGCACATCAATCCCTGCGTACCGGTCTTGCTATAGCGGCAAAGGGCGGAGCCAACCCAATACTGAACCCTATGGGCTAAGACTGAAATGCCATTAAAGTTCATGTGTGTAAAGGCCCGGCGTCCAATACTTTTGGCAATATAGTGTGTGTGTGTAAGTTTAGAATTTAGGTTCACATTATGCAGAATTGGCTCCTGGATCCCCATCACACTGCACAGGGGCTCATGGCTTGGCTTGGGCACTGATTGGGTCCTTTGACCAATCAGATAAGGCTTGGCTCGGTCACAACACGAGCCCTGTGATATCACAAGCATGGCTCCGCCCACTCTCATAACATTGGGACAAAGCAGTATGAAAGAGGGACAAGTGCCAGATAAGAGTAAGACCTGCAGCGAGTTTCTTGTAAGTAGACGTCTGTTCAGTGCTGAGGATATGGAATATGTGTGTGACCTGAAATGTAGGTTTAAATGAGATAAAGACATTTATTAGACAGATATATACATATCATTGTTATAATGATGATGATTATTTAATAGATAAATTGTTCTCTATTATATAATAATCATACTTCTAAAAATTATATTTATATCTGTCTCATACATGTGATAGAGGGATAGATGGATAGATAGATAGATAGATAGATAGATAGATAGATAGATAGATAGATAGATAGATAGATAGATAGATAGATAGTTCATGTGTGTTTAAAGGCGTCCCAATACATTTGTCAATATAGTGTGTGTGTGTGTGTGTGTAGGTGCGTGTGTGGGTGCGTGTGCGTGTGCGTGCTCCTATATAGAAAGCGGCGAGCAATGACCTCGTCTGCTCTATTTTTAAATCCCAACTGCCGTTTCAGTTGAAATCAGCCAAATACAGTTATGATATCAACTGTCATGTACGAGATAGATAGATAGATAGATAGTATATCAACTGTCATGTACAAGATAGATAGATAGATAGATAGATAGATAGATAGATATGGGATACATAGATAGATAGATAGATAGATAGATAGATAGATAGATAGATAGATAGATAGATAGATACTTATAGTGTATATAATGTAAATAGGAAGTAATGACAGGTCCTCTTCAGTATACTGTAAGGTCATGTGATAGATGGTGGCAAATGTATTTATTGATTACTAGCCCTCCATACAAAACTAGTGACAGTATTTCTGATACTAATACCAAAGAGGACCTGTCACTGGGCCATTATGGAGGGCTAGCAATCATTGAATGCATTTCCCAGTATTTATCGCAGTGCCTTATACTAAAGGGAACCTGTCATTACTTTCTATCTATTAACTATATCCCAATTCATATCTATCTAATATTCTAGATTCTGTACTGAAAAGCTGACCATGATATCATCTAACTAGCCAGCTTTTCAGTATAGAGAATATAGAATATTTCCCCATCTGTACAAAAAAAACACCTCTCTGTAAGTTTAGAATTTAGGTTCACATTATGCATTATGGCTCCTGGCTGCCTCCTCTATGGGTCCCATTCCTATTCCCATCATTTATCCCCATCACACTGCACAGGGGCTCATGGCTTGGCTTGGGTACTGATTGGGTCCTTCGACCAATCAGATAAGGCTTGGCTCGCTCGCATCAGGAGCCCTGTGATATCACAAGCGTGGCTCCGCCCACTCTCATAACATTGGGACAAAGCAGTATGAAAGAGGGACAAGTGCCAGATAAGAGTAAGACCTGCAGCGAGTTTCTTGTAAGTAGACGTCTGTTCAGTGCTGAGGATATGGAATATGTGTGTGACCTGAAATGTAGGTTTAAATGAGATAAAGATAGATAGCAATGTTATATTCAAGATAGATGGGAAGTAGTGGGAGGTGCACAGTGTGATGAGATAGCAGGCCTGCCATAGACACATCACGACGTTGGTCACACATCGCCCATCATTCTCTTAATCCCACACTCCTCATGTTATAAATATGATGGTGGATCACCTGCCAGCCCCACCTAGAACATAGTAAAGTGGGACTCCGCTCCTCATATTCCTCTGTCAGTGGGGAGGATTAGATCCTCCACCTGTGTAATGATGGTCAGAAGTCGTAGTTCTGCTCCATGACTCTGTGTGATATCTCATTACATTGAATACTAAATCCATTTTTTTTGTTCTTTTCCTCCTTTTATAGGTTACAGGTGCCTTCTGATTGCCTTTGCGGTTTTCAGGAGCGTCTTGCGTTCGGAAAGTGACTTTTGTTGTTTCCCGAAAGCGTCTTTATCGGTTTTCGATCGCTAGCGCGGTTGTCAGGGGGACTTGTTCCTTCTGCCGACCTCAACGGTTGTCGGAGACTTCTTTTGGTTTTTTTTCTGGTCATCTATAGAGTCGCACATTTTTCTGATTACTATTGAGGAGTGACGCACAGGTTTTCGATTGCTGCCGGGGGTCGTTGGAGGAGGGGGCGGCGGGGGGCCCGTTCCTTCTGACGGCTTCTAAGGCTGTCGGGGGCCTAGTGTTTATTATCCTCTAGTATCACAGGTTTCTGATCGCGACAGTGGTTGGAGAACTCGTTCCTTCTGATCGCTTCTACAGACATCAGAGACTTCTCCAAGCGTTCTGCCCGTTTCTGATCCGATTCGGTTGTCGGGGCGTCGTCTGCTTTGATTCCCGTTTTCAGCTTTCAGGGGCTATTGCTAAACGCTTGAGTCAGCGACTCGCAGTTTCCTCGTCGACACTCTTGGTAAGTAGCTGTATTTTATGGCCCCCTATTCCACATATTTGGATAGAGTGGGGAAGGATTAGAACCCCTGGTGGGGATGCGTTAGAAGGGCCGGATTTACTCTCGCTGCTGCCCCAAGGCCAGGTCCCTCAATGCGCCCCCCTACCAGATCTAGGTATTAAGTTATTACTAAAACCAGTGATAATCGAATGCAGAGGGAATTATGATAAAGATTAGATACATTTAAAGGGGCGTAACTACAGATCATGGGGCCCCATAGCAAAATTTGAATAGGGCCCCATGGCAAACCCATTAAAATCTAAATCAAGGACAGGTAGCAGGAGAGCTGTCCACATAATCTCTTCCTGTAATCTGATATCAACTCTCCTTGATTGGAAATGCCATAAGGTGTACAGGGTCAACAGGAACTTCAGCAATCCTTCATGGGGCCCCCTTCCACCCCCAGACCCCATAGCAGCCGCGGGGGCTGCTATGGCTATTGTTACGCCCCTGTACATTTATACAGTCTTACAGATACCTTTGAGGGCAACCATAATGTTGATGCGGCCCACGATTAAACTGAGTTTAACACCCCTGCCTTACTCTATCCAGAATTCCACTTTAAAATCTATACTTCAACTGACCTTCTTTTATTTCTTTATAGGATCCTATCATGGTGAACAGAGTTCAGAGGAGAGAGGAGGAGAGGTAAGTACAAGTGTATGTAAAGCCCAAACTTCTTTTTTGTTGACGTTTCAAAACTCGCATCTTACATAATCCTCTCACTTTGTCCACAGGGAGGTTGATTATGACCAGATGGGACCGGTTCGCCTTTACAGGACCGGATTGCTTAGACTCTTCTTCATGATGATGAGGTAAGTTGGAAATTTAATTGGGTAAGATAGGAAGTCTTGGGGGGGGGGCACAGGAAGTGCAGATCAGATGAGTATAAAGGGGGTTAGGGACGCCCTTCCCAGAGACACGGTTACTTTATCTTACATGGGCAAAGTAACCTTTAGAGTCTCCTTTAGAACGGGGGGTAGGCAACCTCTGCATTTCAGCTATTGTGGAACTACAAGTCCCATGAGGCATTGCATGACTAACAGTTACAGCCATGACTCCCAGATGCAGTAGCATATCGGGATTTGTAGTTTTCACTACAGCTGGAGTTCCAGGGTTGCCTACCCATGCTTTAGAATATTTACCACCATGTAGGGTTGCGGATCATTTCTCACACATATGATTAAAACTCTATTGGGCCAGGCAGTAATTGATTGGTGCATATTAATCAAAAGTGCACCTCGCTGGCCCGGCCCAGCAGCCCGGCCTCAGAAATTGTCTATTCTTGCTTTAAATGACAAAATAATCTCTTTTTTTTTCATTTCTATTACAGCATTGCTTTCGATCGGGAGCAGAATTTACATTTTACCCTGAAATGTGGCAAACATCATGAGGAGTTCAGAAGGAAGTGCCTCCGTCTCCACAAATTGAAGCAGAGCAAGGTGAGTGACCTCTATATGTCCTGAATAGTCCCAAGGTTTATGTAGCTGATAGAGACACTTCTGTCTTTTGAAAAACAGAAGCAAGTTTGGTCCAGAGGAAGGCAAATATCCCCCCCCGCTCAGGAAATTGGGCGGGGGGGGGGGGGAAAAGATTCCCTGAATCAAACTGTGCCCTATCCAGCATGATCGGTTAAGCAATGGGCAAATCACAGATAGACTGTGGAAGGGTTTAGAAGCTCGGCTAGATTTTTATTGCTCACTTGGCCTCCCCGTGAAATGACAAGAAGTGACTAGATCTTCCCCAGTCACAACAAAGACTGTGAATAAAAACCTTGCAAAAGTTTTTAACCTTTCCCTAGTCTATCGAAATAAAAAAAGATAAAAGAGCGAAGTTCCACTTTATCATTTGTACTTCATCTGACCTTCTTCTTGTTTTTTTATAGGTTTCCACCATGGAGAAAGAGGAGAGGTTGCTTCAAGAAGAGATGAAAGCAGTGGAGGAGAGGTAAGTACACATTTTAGTATGGAAGCAAGTCTTAAAGTGTATGTAAAGCCCAAACTTCTTTTTTATTGTGGTCCTAGACAGAATGAAAAAAGGGTTTGATCCTATGTTATTATTCCTATGTCCCTTCTGTGGAGGTTCACCCTCTCCAGTTGTCCTGATGACCTCTGTCTCCGATACAGTAAATGATGGCAAAAAGTACAAGAAAATATACCCAATGGGACGCAGATAGGGAAAAAACAGACAAGAGGTTTTAACCATTCCCTCCTACTTTATCCCAACCTTATCCCAACCTTATCTATCCATAGATATGTATAGAGATATATAACGGAAAATTGTATACTTACCTATCGGTAATTTTCCTTTCCTGATGCCAGTACATGGCAGCATACAATGGGTCTGGCTACGCCCCATTGTATGCTGCCATGTACGGTATCAGGAAATAGATATATATATATATATCTATTGATCTATTTATGTATAGATATATAGAGAGAAAGATATAGATCTATATCTTTCTCTCTATATATCTATACATAAATAGATCAATAGATATATATATATATATCTATTGATCTATTTATGTATAGATATATAGAGAGAAAGATATAGATCTATATAGATATATATATATATATTTATTTTTTTATTGTCAGGACGTAAAACTATAAGTTGGATAAATATGAAATATTCCATAAAAAAATACATTGTATAAATTGTATTTCTATATAATATAATTCCAGCCAGCAGATGTAGCCCTATGCTCCTTTTACAAGCTGTTCTCATCTGCTTTGCTGAAATAAAACCCCAAACCATTATATTTCTCCTAAAATACGCATTGTATTTTAAGCATAACTTCTCTTTTGGTTTGGATGTGATGCTTTTTTTTTTTACAAATGTACAAACAAGTTCCTTAGAAACCGCATCTGATGTACCTCTCTTCCTGTTTTCAATAGAAAAAAACTGAGGGCCAGGTTCTCCCGATTGGGAAATCCTGAGTTCAGACACCAGAAGGCCCTATTCAAAATTGAAACTCATGAACGCTTCTTCATGCTGGAAAGGTAAGTTGGATCTTGAATTTGGGTAAGGTAGGAAGGCCTGGGGAGGGGGGCACGTTATCACAGAATGAATCTCTGCATTTTATGGCCCATTCAAAAAAAGTGGGTTGCGATGTGGACACAGTGATACCCAAAAGGGAGTTACAAGGGAGAGCTCTGCAGCAGAGAGCTGTGTGATGGGCAGAGACCCGGTCATGTAACTTTGGTAGGTCACATAACCAGGCTTCCCTCCAAAATTTTCCTTATACTCTTTAATGCAGAAGAGTAGCCTTCTCAGACCCCCATAAACCCTCCCTTGTAGCTCCTTGCTCCTCCACACCTGGCACTAAAGTTGGCTATGTCCATGTCCTGGGGAGTGGTGATGTCACTTCCCCTGCTATGTGAAAGTGCTTAGGCCAAGTGGCTGGCTACTAGTCCCGGGTATCATCAAAGGGGAGCGTACTACTCCATACCCACTAGTAGTGGACACAGGGCCGAATTTCCCACAAGGCCAACTAAGGCCCGGCCTTGGAGCAGCAGGGAGTAGAGGGCCAGCAGGGGTGTGGAATTCCTATCTTCCGATGCCCGGGACATGCAGTTCCGGGCACGGGGCGGGTAGTTGTTTTCTACAGTTAGCCCTGCTATGGGCAAGGAGAGCTAAATGTACAGCTGGGAAGCCACCATTGGTTTTGTACAAGTGATCCCGGCGATGAGATCACCTGTATGCAGCCTGCAGGTCTGCCACTCTTCATGGGGGGGCCCTGAGTGGACATATGATGAACACTCTATTGAGCCGGGTAGTCATTGATCGGTGCACATTAATAAAACGTATAAAATAAACTCTTTTTTATTTCTTTTACAGGATCACTGAAGACAAGTACCTGAAGATCCAGGCTTCCCTCGTGCAAGGCACCCAGTATGAGGTCTTAATGCGTAAGCATCGCTGTCTGCTCAGATTGGTCCTGATCCAAGTAAGTGACCTCTCTACTTCTTATATAGTTTCACAGTTTATGTCGCTGGAAAAACACACTTCTGTCCGGGTTCAGTCTTTCAAGGTTTGGTCCAGAGACAGGCGAAAAATCTTTCGTCACGAAGCTGGTGGGGCAATTTTGTCTGATAGAGAGACAGGTTCCTTTCTGACCTCACAGTTGGAGCAATTCCCTGAATCAGTCAAACAATTGGCCAAACATAGAAACTTCCATCAACCAATCAGAAATGTCCCCGCTGGGTAGAGATACCCTTCCATTTGTCCCGGTGATCACGGTCACTGAGGAAATCGTACGCTTTAAAACGGTCATGAGAAGCAAGAGGTGAGGGTCCAAACCCAACCCAGACCTGATTTTAAACCACACCCTCATGTCACCTTATGAATCTGATTAGCCGCCATTTAAAACTTTCTCAACTTTCCTCTTTCAATACTTTAGTCAGCAACTGATTGGTAACTCTCTGTTATAAAAATCTAATAATATTCTATTGAGGTGGAACTCTAAAAGAAGAACGTTTTGGGGTTTCAGGATTGTGAAAGGGTTAGAAGCTCAGTTGGGGTTTCATTGCTGTCTCCCGTTGGGAGGAATCTGTACTTCAACTTATCTTCTTTTTATTTATTTTTTATAGCTCTTTAATACTGATCGCATGTATGAGGAGGAAAATCTCAGAAAGATGCAGAACAAAGCAGAGAAGGAGCGGTATGTACACATCCTTGTAGGGAAGCTGGCTTTAAAGTGTATGGGAAAGCCCAAACTTGCCAAAGACAAAATGTGAAAGGGGTTAGAACCCCTACAGGGGAGATTCACCCTCTCTAATTGTCCTGGTGACCTTTGTCTCTGGTGCAGCAAGTGATAGGAAATCAAACATTTCTGAGCTATCACAGGAACAGGAGGTGAGGGGAAATCTTTTAACGGGCAAATCCATTCTAGTGACAGCTGGGTACGCTTTTGCTTTGGAGATATTTCTTCTTATTCCCTGCTGAAGGGCAAGGAAATATACCCAATGGGACACAGATAGAGAGGAAAGAAACAGACAGGGGTCTTAACCAATCCCTACTTTATCCAGAGCTTTAGAAAAAGGTTTTGGCTTTATAAACACTTTAAAAATGAATTTCCACTAAAAAACACTTATTTACTTTGAGTGGAGTTCATCTGGATTGTTAGTGGGGATTTAACATTTTTGACGTTTTAAATATGAAACAAAACCTATGTGTATGGAACTTTGAAGGGAATGTATAATGATTTGTAAATATTGCTCCCTTTATTTTTTTATTGACAAGATTTAAAGCTATAGATCAGATAAAAAATGAAATAGGCTCCTTTTTACATGAGTTGAACCTGTCCTCATTGGCTTTGCTGAAATAAGCCCTGTTGTTTGCAGAGCTCAGAGGAGAACTATGGTGTCAGTGCTTAAAGGAGAACTATGGTGTCAGTGCTTTTCCCCATAGTTCTCCCCAGGATCACGGGAGCACACAAACTAGCGTCCTCCCATGACCCAAAGCTCAGTATACCGCGAGCTACAGCTCACGGTATACTGAGACCGCCGCAGCTGGGACGGATCCTGACATTATTGCAAGAGGATCCTTGGCCAGTGGGGAGATAGAAGCCATTGCAAGGGGATCCCTGGCCAGTGGGGAGATAGAAGCCATTGCAAGGGGATCCTTGGCCAGTGAGGAGATAAGAACCATTGCAAGGGGATCCTTGGCCAGTGAGGAGATAAGAACCATTGCAAGGGGATCCTTGGCCAGTGGGGAGATAAGAACCATTGCAAGGGGATCCTTGGCCAGTTACGAGATAAGAACCATTGCAAGGGTATGCTTGGCCAGTGAGGAGATAGAAGCCATTGCAAGAGGGGAGATACAATCAATTTAAAGGGGATCCCTTGCTGATGGGGAAATATAAGCCATTTAAAGGGATTCCCTGATCAGTGGGAAAATGTAAAGGAGAACTATGGGGGAAGTGTTTTTCCCCATAGTTTCCCTAAGTGTCACGGGAGGACATATACTAGCGTCCTCCCGTGACCCAAAGCTCAGTATATCGCGAGTTACAGCTTGCGGTATACTGAGACCGCCGCAGCCGGGACGGATCCCAACATTACTGTTGAGATCCACCCAGCTGCGTGACAGCTGGCTCTGCCTATCTAGAGGCAGAGCCAGCTGTACCCGCCCCCTCCCCCGTCCGCTGCGCCAGTCAGCGCTGGAGGATCGGACAGGGGAGGGGGGAATCCCTGCAGGGAGCCGTGAGTGACAGTCACAGCTCTCAGCATGGATAGATCAAGAAGTGAGCGAGCGCCGGTATGTGTGGGGAGATAGAAGCCATTGCAAGGGGATCCTTGGCCAGTGAAGAGATAGAAGCCATTGCAAGAGGGGAGATACAATCAATTTAAAGTGGATCCCTTGCTGATGTGGAGTCTTCCCTTTAAATAGTTATAAACATAACTTGTCACAGAGTTAGTAGTTTATGCTTTTGACAAATGCAGAAAAAAAAAAAGTTCCTGTACTAATCAAAAAAGCTTTGAAAGTGGTTACGTTTGTATAAGTTGGAATAGAAACCAAATCTTACACACTTCTCTTATTTTGTCAACAGAAAATGGCTCCAAAGGCTGTTTGTTCGGATTGCCAGAAAGAACATGAGCGAGCGCAGGCACATGTACAGGACCGGCATGCCTGTCTATTGGCTCATCCTGAACAGGTAAGTTTGAAACCCAATTTGGGTAACAAAGTCTTTGGGGGGCCGTTATATTGCAGAGATCAGATAGCCGCAGTTTAAGGTTCCATTCATAAAATGTGGGCTGGGGTGTGGAACCTGCAGCGTCCCACAAGGCAGAGAGAGCTTTGTGATTGGTAGAGTTGGTTATGTGACTTTGATAGGTCACATGATCAGGCTTTCTTCAAAGAGGAGCAAGTACCATACCCAGCAGGGCTGTAGCTACCATGGGGCGAGTGAGGCACTCTCCTCAGGCGCAGCAGAGAGGAGGTGTGGCCAGGGCGGCCTGGCTGCGCCCACTTGCCCCTTTTGCCAAGGTGAGCACAGGACGCCATTGGCAACAGGGGCGCCAGGCAGCCAACACAGCTGCGGCTCAGCAGGGAGAAGAGCAGCGGCACAGGCTCCAGCTTCTCCTCGGATCCTCGTTTCTCTCCCCCGCCTGCATGGGCAGAGGACTTTGTGTCCTCAATCTCTTTTTCTATTTCAAAAGGAAAGTGTCAGGGGCATGTTTAGACCCCTAATATCTCCCCTAAAGCCCCCTCAACAGGGGGGGGCACAATTTTCTGGAGGGGGCACAATTTTCTGTTCTTGCCTCAGGCGCAAAAGGAGCTAGCTACGGCTCTGATACACACGGCCAGATTTACTCTCTCTGCTGCCCCAATGCCAGGCTCCTCAATGCGCCCCCCCCCCCTGTATGCAGCCTGCATACAAGTGATCTCACTTGTACAAAACATGCGGCGGATTCCCCGCTGTACAATGAGCTCTGCTTGCCCAAAGCAGGGCTAAATGTAGAAAACAACTACCCGCCTTGCTCCCGGAACTGCATGCCCCGGGCGTCGGGAGATAGGTATTCCACACCCCTGCAGCTCCTCTACTCCCTTCCCCAAGGCCGGGTCTCGGTTGGCCTTGTGGGAAATCCGGCCCTGACCATACCCAATAGTAATGGTCGTATGATTTAAAAAAATCGCCTTAGTCGGGCAGTAACTGATTGGTGTATATTATTAACAGTACACCTTGCTGGCCCAGCCCAGCAGCCCAGACATTTTTTTCAGTTGTTGCTTCCAATGACTAAAACTTGAGAAAATAATCTCTTTTTTTATTTCTCTTACAGCGTCAATGAAAACGAGGAGCTGAGGGTCACCCCTGGCCTGAGAATTTTACCTGGCAATCCTACCGTCATCTACCATGATATGTATGGGCGCAAAGAACGCAGACAGATCAAAGTAAGTGACCTCTATACGTCTTACATATATTCTCAGCTTCCACTTTAAAATCTGTACTTTGACTTACCATCTTATTGTTTTCTTTATAGCTTGCCATGATGAGGGAGCAAAGGGAGCAAAATTTGGAGAAGCAGGAAAGGGAGGAGAGGGAAGCAGAACTGGAAAGAAATGTTCAGGAGAGGTAAGTACACACATTCTTGTATAGAAACAAAACAAAAAATGACCAAAATTCATCTTCACATTCTAAACAGTTACAGAAGAACCAGGGGTGTATCTACAGATCATGGGGCCCCATAGCATAGTTTTAATTGGGCCCCATGGCAAACCCTTAAAATCTAAATCAAGGACAGGTAGCAGGAGAGCTTTCTGCATCTGATATCAACTCTTCTTGATTGGAAATGCCATAAGGGGTACAGGGCCAACAGCAAGGTGTACAGGGCCAATGGAAACTTCAGCAATCCTTCATGGGGCCCCCTTGCACCCACAGGCTTCATAGCAGCCGCATGGGCTGCTATAGCTATTGTTACCCCACTGAGAAGAACACAGATCTGACTGACTTCTTTCCTATTTCTTTAGGGTGAGAGTAGTTCTGCATGAGCAGAGGTTCATGTACCGACCAAGAATGCCTCGCCAAATCCCAAATCTCGAGAGGTAAGTAAAAAACAAACAAACACATGCTTTGTGATTCTTGTGAAGTCTTTTTCAGCTTCTATGGTCAAAAATGTAGCAAACGATGTGACGATAATTTCTATTTCAATCTCTCTTATAGCATTCCTGAGAACGAAGAGCTCAATATTGTCCTTCTGAGGACAACAACTCCCAGCAGCAGACAGACACGTGGCAATGTAAGTCTATCAGTTTCATTATAACGGAGGGCGGATATCGCTATCTGCTCTCGGATATATTTTGCTGGGGTACACAAAGCGTTGGCCGGTATATGGCCCATTCACAAAATGTGGCCTGTGGTGTGTAGTCTCCATTACCCCTGTTTAATGCAGACGATAGCGCTCCGTTATTGGAGGAGAGTGGGTCATGTGACCTTGACACTGCCCATGACGGAACTCTCCTCTCTGCCTTTTTTTTCACTTCAATGTAGATAGTTGAAATAATTTGATTATTATATATGGGCTTGTTTCATAACTTTCCATTTGTTTTTTAATTTTAGGAGCGCACACGTGTTTCAGACGCTTTCTCCAACGGGTAAGTTTCCACATAACTCTTTCCTTTGTACAATATAACATTCATGATGCTGATAGGAAGGTTAGAAATATGAGCAGCAACAGACACCCCCTTTCCCCTCCATCCAAGCCACTCCCTTAAAGGAGAACTATGAGGCGATTGAAAATCACTCAGCCTCATAGTTCTACCTGACCTGTGACATTGAAACTATCACACGTCGGCTTAATAGATCGAGAAGTTAGCGAACAAATACAGTCACTCGCTCACTTCTCGATCATCTTCCTGCAGAGAGCTGTGACTGTCACTCACGGCTCCCTGCGGGGATTCCCTCCCTCCCCTGTCCGATCCTCCATCACTGACTGGCGGAACGGACGGGGGAGGGGACGGGTACAGCTGGCTCTGCCTCTAGATAGGCAGAGCCAGCTGTCACTCACGCAGCTGGGTGGATCCAGTAATGTCGAGATCCGTCCTTGCTGCGGCCGTCTCAGTATACCGCGAGCTACAGCTGGCTTGGACGGATGGGAAAGGGGCTTTCTTCAAAGAGGAGCAAGTACCATACCCAACAGGGCTGTAGCTACCATGGAGCCAGTGAGGCACTCGCCTCAGGCGCAGCAGAGAGGGGGTGTAGCCAGGGCCGGCCTGGCTGCGCCCCCTTGCCGCTTTTGCCAAGGTGAGCACAGGACGCCATTGGCAACAGGGGCGCCAGGCAGCCAACATAGCTGCGGCTCAGCAGGGAGTAGAGGAGCGGCACAGGCTCCAGCTTCTCCTCGGATCCTCGTTTCTCTCCCCCACCTGTATGGGCAGGGGACTTTGTGTCCTCAATCTCTTTTTCTATTTCAAAAGGGATATGTCACCCCTGCTGCTCCTCTACTCCCTGCTTCCCCAAGGCCGGGCCTCGGTTGGCCTTGTGGGAAATCCGGCCCTGACCATACCCAATAGTAATGGTCGTATGATTTAAAAAAATCGCCTTAGCCGGGCAGTAACTGATTGGTGGATATTATTAACAGTACACCTTGCTGGCCCGACCCAGCAGCCCAGACATTTTTTTGTTGTTGTTGTTACTTCCAATGACTAAAACTTGAGAAAATAATCTCTTTTTTTATTTCTCTTACAGCATCAATGAAAACGAGGAGCTGAGGGTCACCCCCGGCCTGAGAATTTTACCTGGCAATCCTACCTTCATCATCCACGATAAGCATGGGCGCAAAGAACGCAGACAGATCAAAGTAAGTGACCTCTATACGTCTTACATATATTCTCAGCTTCCACTTTAAAATCTGTACTTTGACTTACCATCTTATTGTTTTCTTTATAGCTTGCCATGATGAGGGAGCAAAGGGAGCAAAATTTGGAGAAGCAGGAAAGGGAGGAGAGGGAAGCAGAACTGGAAAGAAATGTTCAGGAGAGGTAAGTACACACATTCTTGTATAGAAACAAAACAAAAAATGACCAAAATTCATCTTCACATTCTAAACAGTTACAGAAGAACCAGCGGCGTAACTACAGATCATGGGGCCCCATTGCATAGTTTTAATTGGGCCCCATGGCAAACCCTTAAAATCTAAATCAAGGACAGGTAGCAGGAGAGCTTTCTGCATCTGATATCAACTCTTCTTGATTGGAAATGCCATAAGGGGTACAGGGCCAACAGCAAGGTGTACAGGGCCAACAGAAACTTCAGCAATCCTTCATGGGGCCCCCTTCCACCCACAGGCTTCATAGCAGCCACATGGGCTGCTATGGCTATTGTTACGCCCCTGAGAAGGACCCAGATCTGATTGACTTCTTTTCTATTTCTTTAGGGTGAGAAGAGTTCTGCATGAGCAGAGGTTCATGTACAGACCAAGAATGCCTCGCCAAATCCCAAATCTCGAGAGGTAAGTAAAAAAAAAACAAACACATGACTTTGTGATTCTTGTGAAGTCTTTTTCAGCTTCTATGGTCAAAAATGTAGCAAACGATGTGACGATCATTTCTATTTCAATCTCTCTTATAGCATTCCTGAGAACGAAGAGCTCAAGATTGTCCTTCTCAGGACAACAACTCCCAGCAGCAGACAGACACGTGGCAATGTAAGTGGCCTCTATACTTCTTCACCAGTTAATGGAGCTGAAAACAACACAAGTCTATCAGTTTCATTATAACCTGAGGGCGGATATCGCTATCTGCTCTCGGATATATTTTGCTGGGGTACACAAAGCGTTGGCCGGCATATGGCCCATTCACAAAATGTGGCCTGTGGTGTGTAGTCTCCATTACCCCTGTTTAATGCAGACGATAGCGCTCCGTTATTGGAGGAGAGTGGGTCATGGGACCTTGACACTGCCCATGACGGAACTCTCCTCTCTGCCTTTTTTTTTTTTCACTTCAATGTAGATAGTTGAAATAGTTTGATTATTATATATGGGCTTGTTTCATAACTTTCCATTTGTTCTTTAATTTTAGGTGCGCACACGTGTTTCAGACGCTTTCTCCAACGTGTAAGTTTCCACATAACTCTTTCCTTTGTACAATATAACATTCATGATGCTGATTGAAAATCACTCAGCCTCATAGTTAGAGCCGACCTGTGACAATGAAACTGTCACACGTCAGCTCAATAGATCGAGAAGTAAGCGAACAAATACAGTCGCTCGCTCACTTCTTGATCATCTCCCTGCAGAGAGCTGTGACTGTCACTCACGCCTCCCTGCGGGGATTCCCCCCCTCCCCTGTCCGATCCTCCAGCTCTGACTGGCGGAACGGACGGGGGGAGGGCGGGTACAGCTGGCTCTGCCTCTAGATAGGCAGAGCCAGCTGTCACTCAGGCAGCTGGGTGGATCCAGTAATGTCGAGATCCGTCCTCACTGCGGCGGTCTCAGTATACCGCGAGCTGTAGCTCGAGGTATACTGAGCTTTGGGTGACGGGAGGATGCTAGTTTGTGTTCTCCTGTGACCCTTAGGAGAACTATGGGGAAAAGCCCTCACCCCATAGTTCTCCTTTAAGGAAAGGTTTGGAATGGAAATGGAATATATTTCGGATTGCCATGCCGTACATGTCATGTAGCTGTTCTCCTGAAGTTTAGCTTTCACAAATTGATTTGATTCATCTTAAGAGTCCTACATGTAAAGCTCAAGTCCTGAATCTTACGTACTTCTCCTCCCCTTTTACAGCACCAGAAGACTCCGCAATTTCGTTGCTGAAAGAGCTTGCAGATCTCAGATCAGACTGCGAGTGATCTTCACACCGGCATTGACAAGGTAAGTAGGACATTTACAATAAGGGAGAACTATGGGAGGCGGAAAATGCACTCATCTCCATAGTTAGGGCCGACACCTACAGCTGTCAGACGCCGCCTCTATAGATCGAGAACTCACTGATCACAAACCGCGGATCGCTCAGTTCACGATCTTCTCCCGGCAGAGACAGGTGACCTGTCAGAAAAACAAATGAAAAATATATATATTTTATTTCCCCCTATAGCGCTCCTGCAGCCGCAGTTCCTCCTCGTGAGCCGAGCACCGACAAAGCTCCTTCTCGGCTTTCCAACCTGCGCAGGAGCTTGAGGGAAGTCTTCTGCTGTGGCAGAAGAGGCAGCCGGACCTCTAAGCTAAGTACATCGTAGTGTTAAACTGCTTATGTAGTGACAATAGTTCGTGTGAAGAAAGAGCCATGTCTATAAAGTACAGGCTGCCGCAGTTCTAGAAAGGCAGAAAGCAACCCTTTAGTAGCTGGGGGCCGTTTTTCCTCATGGGGAGGATGTGGGCCAATTCCTGCAGCCGCAGTCCCTCCTCGTGAGCCGAGCACCGACAAAGCTCCTTCTCGGCTTTCCAACCTGCGCAGGAGCTTGAGGGAAGTCTTCTGCTGTGGCAGGAGAGGCAGCCGGACCTCTAAGGTAAGTACCCCGTAGTGTTAGGGGCGGGGGGGTTGAGCAGTGATTGCAGAATCTGCTATTAGTGCCAACTCCGGGGGGAAGATCAAATGATTACGACAACTTTTTAAAATTGCTCAACAGCGGTCAGCCAGTTGGAACATCCCGTTGAGGGCCCTGTAAATTCTTTGGGGGCTCCTAGTAAAGTCATTTCCTCCCTTTTTTTGGCATTTGTATGCTTTCAGTACCCAACATTTCTTCATTCGTGGCACTGGCTGAGCATATAGAAACTTATTTCTAAACTGTATGGCAAATTCTTTGCCAAGTATTAGGCCAAGTGCTACTCTGGAGAAACCCAACTGACATCAATTTTGGCATTTTGGGGAAAAACTTATATATGACAAATGACAATCAGTTCTAAAGGGATAAGTAATGCAATGGAATTGACAGGCTCCCTTTGATGCAATTTTCATGTTATAAAGTCTAACAAATCCTTTCTTTTTTTTCAATTTTACAGAGGTCCGAGCTGTCCCCTTCCTAATCCCCCCCGAATAAGTCCGGCAAGGATGCCAAATCTTCCCCTCCTCATACCTTGTAAGTGCGGAATTCTCATTATACAAATGATCTCCTAAACATGCCTGGATTGCAGCAGTACCAAGACATCCAGTCCATGAGTAGTCTGCTTTTGATCCCAGGCGATGGCACATGAAGAAAGCAGACCGGCACAGAGGAGAAGAGTGCAGGGAAGAGAATAGTCATGCGTTATATTTTCTAATACATTTTTCTTTTTGACATTTTGCAGGCCTGGCTAAACATACTGGAGGGATTTCCCAAGAGCCGATTGACACCAATTCCAGCGCGTTCCAGCATCTCATCATGCTGGAATAGGTGGAATCTGGCCCGAAAAGTAGGAATGTCAATTTTACCATCAACATTCCTACTTTTTCTGAGTGCCTTTGAAAAACATCGAGGTAGAATAACAACCTTGCCAGGCAAAGGCACCAAGCGCGCGCCCGACATGGGACATATAAGTAGGAAATTCTGATTGGGTAGCAATACTCACAGGCCATCTTTAATATAGCTGAAAGTGAATAGCCATGCGTTATATTCACTAATATATTCTTTTTTTCATTTTGTAGGCCTGACTTATGGATGGAGAGATGAAACATCTTCAAACATCCCTCCACATACGGTAATGTTAACTCACTGCTTCCAGTATGTCAGCTTTCTACTTCTGGTCTTATCAAAGGAACTCAATTAAGTAAGCCAGGTACAGAGCGGGAGAAAGGAGAGAGTAGAGAGGTGTATGGGGGGAGAGAAAGAGAGCGCTGGGGCTCTGTGGGCTATACTGTATGCAGGCCGCTATGGGGCCAGGGCACTGGGGGGCCCCGGCCAGGGCATCCCTCTGATGCCGTGTGGGCCGCTATGGGTCGTAGGGGTGCTGGCTGTCACTGACACAGCTCAGCAGCGGCGTTTCCCCTCTTTGCCGCCGCGGAGCAGTGTCAGTGACAGCCAGCAGCTACGGCAGAAGAGGCCAGCGTTCCAGTGAAGGAGGCGGGGCCCGCCTAAGAGCAACCCCGCCTCCTCTTACATCACTGGCCAGCAACCTAAGAGCAGGTGGGGCCAGTGATGTAAGAGGAGGCTGGGCCCGTCGATAGAAGAGGAGGCGGTGGCGAGGTGTGCAGCCCATCTAAGACCCTGCAGAACCCACTATAGAGAGTCTATGGTGGGCTCTGCAGGGCCACTCTCAGGTGGGCTCTGCAAGTGGCATAACTAGCAATCACGGGGGCCCCATACTAAATTTTGCTATGGGGCCCTGTGATTTCTAGTTACGCCCTTGCTGTGGACTATGAGAAAAATTGTCATTTGTGGGGGAAAAGTATAAGAGAAAATGGCATAAAGCGCTAAATTGTTTTGGAGGCGATAGTCAAATGTTCTGTTTTCTAATAAATCCTTTTTTTTGTTTTGTTTCACAGAGATCCTATCTATCTGTTCTGCTGATACAGCACATACAGGACTCAAAACCCAGACAGTCCAGTTGTATCTAGGACAGGTGGTAACCCTAATGACACAGTGTAATATGTCCTGTGTACGTTGCTCATCTTATGTAGTATATTTATAAATAATAAAGATTCTTCAAGTGTAATTTTATGGTTCACAACTGGTTTTTGGGGACGGTGATTTAATAGCCGATATTTCCTTTTCTTAGCACACGATGGTGAATTTGATCATTTTTCCTATCTTAGTTTCTAAACAACACGTATGGATTTGCACAGTCGTTCCCACAGTAAGAGAAAATGTACAAAATATCAATGAGATATAAAAACATAAACAAAATCTGAAATATAAAAATATAAATCAAATCCTCTTGTAACAGTTGTAGCGTTCCAAGTACAACAAGGTTTAAGTAAAAATAAAAAAAATAAACAAAAAGTAATTTATAAAAGACCTTAAACAAAAATAACAAAAGAAAAGGGCACAAAATCTACAACTTGGTATTTTTCTGCCATCACTCCTCTAAGTAGATATGAGCCTCTGAGAAATGTACCACAAATATCTGACTACTGGAGGTCCTGAGTGATATATGATGTTACCCTCTAGAATCTATCACAAAGTCACAACATTTGAGATCTTTTTGGGGGGCAATTCAACTCTTTGTATTACAATTAGAAGATAATAAAAGAAGATTTTTGGAAATGCTGTAATTTATTTAGATATGCAAGATACATTTAAGCATGGCTTAATGACCCTATAGGGGCCATCAGAGAGTAAAACACAAGTCCGGTGCTCCAGAGTATTAGATAGTTTGCTTAAGCCTTACTGGAAAAAGCAAGGCCTAAGGTTCCCCTATATTATCAGTAGCAGGGTCTCAAGGTTCCCCTATAGGATGAACAGCAGGGTCTCAAGGTTCCCCTATAGTCCACAGGGAGGTTGATTGCAGTGGCGTAACCAGAGTTCTGGGCGCCCGGGGTGGCCGCCTAATTTGCCAGGTCGGCACATTACCTGCAAGCCAGGTAACATTATGAGCTCTCAGCCCTGTCGCTTTGACGCTGTCAAAGCAAGACTCTTAGTTTGACAGCACAGCGACAGGGCTGACAGCTCATCCGTTTTCTCGGTCAATCCACTCGTCTGGGGCGGGTACAGCTGGCTCTGCCTCTAGATAGGCAGAGCCAGCTGTCAGTCACGCAGCTGGGCGGATCCCGGCACAATTGTCAGGATCCGCTTCAGCTGCGGCGTCTCAGTATGCACAGCTCATATTATGCAATAGCCCAGGGGTCCACTGCATTTGGACTGCATGTCCCATGATTCCCTGTACCGCATTGGTGTCTGTTAGCCTTAGCATCTCCTGGATTCTGTGTGGTGCCCGTGCATGGCAATGCAGAGTTTTGACCAGGAACACGCATGGTGAGGTTGACTCCTGACAGCCCCTGTGAGGCAATGAAGCCACAAGGAACAAGGAAATCAATGGGGCAAGATGAGGCAAGAGAAATGGAATCTCTGTTGCAGCAGATAACTGTGTGATAACCGTCCCGGGCATAGTTATCTGCAGGGACAGGGGTTCTCCCTGCTGCAGCCTCACAGCAGGGCCATCTTTAAGGCAGGGCAAAAAGGGCATTTGCCCCGGGCCCAGTCATTGCCGTGGGGCCCAAAGCAGCTGCCCCTTGACCACTTGTAGTGTCAGACTGCAAACCCAGCTCTGACTGTAACTCAAGAGGTGTGGAGGAGCAGAGCTCGGCAGCAAAGTGTTAATAAGCTGTGACAGTGTAGTAGGTGGATGGGGCACTGCCACAGGAACGATGTCCTGAGCTCTTCAGACGTCTTGGGCTGTGTTTTCCCCGTATGCCTCTGACAGGAAGTTAGTGCTGATAAGAAGAGCCTCAGCTTTTGCCCGGAGCCAGCTAGGAGGAAATATTTTAGTCAGAGGATTCAGTGTTCCTGAGAGAGAGTGACGGTCCCTGCATGGACTGAGGGAAGCTTTGCTGCTGCAGACAGAGGGTGACAGTGCCCAGCATGGAGCTGCATTCCACATCCCCCCCTGTCATCACTTTCTTCCAGCTCTGTCACATAGTCTGTGAATATTCATGGGGCAAAGACTAAAGTTATTTGCACTTTTTTTGCAGCCAGATTGGAATAGAATCCTATTTTATATGTGTTAAATGTTCCTAACACAACATAACCGCTTAAACAAACATTGCTGTTCACCTTTTTACTTGCTGGATATTCTTATATTTCGACCATTTGAATGTAATGTTAAGGATGGGGCTGGAAGTAATGGTCACTATAATTAACCCTGTGTGTACTGGCTCATGATCAGATGTACAGGACTGTCTGTACTAACAAAGGGTTAATGATCTCAGGTGCATTGCATATTACTGTCTCAGGGATCTCAAGTCTCCCTGATGTTCAGGAAGTCTCCCTCTATTAGATAGCGGCTCCCTGACGTCCGCGAGAGAGGCATTTTCTCCCGGAAAGCTTTACTCTGAGTAATCCTTTCCAGTAAGATATCAGTGGGTAAGGTTTCAGAGTGAGGCTTGCCTCCTGGAGGAAGGTCATGTGATCTCTAGAGTAGCCTGAGAACGAGGCTTGGCTCTCAGAAGGAAGAAGCTACTTGCTGCACAGAGAGGGCGGACATAGACTACTATAGAGAGCAGGTACAGGCACTGAGAGCTACTGCTGCAGGGTTGAGAGAGGGCTGTTAACCCTTTGTGGATAATATAGAATCAATTATATGTCCTGGTTGTCTAGTTATAGAGAACATTTATTTCATTTGTTGCCCATAGCAACTAGTCAACTGTGTATCAGGGACTTTATTCCTCAGCGTTTTTTTTTTTTTTTAAAAAGGTCTCGGGCTGCCTAATAAATTGTGACCTTTACACTGACAGATACTTGAACATCAATTCCCAAATCTGATGTATATATAAATAAATAGATATATATTTTTTTCCCCATCATTTTATGGTATTAATCAATATTATTGTATTATTGGTATATGGATTTTAGTGTGTGTGTGTGTGTGTGATTATTATTTTTTCTTTTATATTCTGACGGCGGCCGCTGTAAGAAAAAACAGAAAGGGCACCTCACTGAAATAAGGTTTTGCAGGTTGGGATGTCTGCTGTCTCTCACTTTGCACGGTTAGTAGCTGGAATGCACTAGATCGCATAATAAAATTTGCGTGCATGCATGACCTATTTTTTGTGACTGCACTGCACCATGGGCATTGTTGTGCTATGTGTTCTGGTGCAGTTAAATGCACTGCAAGGCAGGAGACGTGGCTGTGGTGCCATTGACTTGAATGTATTTCTAGGCCCCCTCCTGCCCCAGAACACAGGGAACATTTTATAATGCGATACAGGGCATTCCAGCTACCAACCGTGCTGGAACACACTGGATTAGGTGTAAACAAGCCCTTTGATGTGATGGAAGCTGCCTGTAGAGTCCCGTGTGTAATCTGCTAAAAAACAAATAGAAAAGTATGAAATACTTTGTAAATGTGAATTTGGTGTGCTATATGAATGGGAACATGTAACATATAGTAGGGGGCAGAAAATGCACTATATAGAAATGTCACCAGCACATCAAATCATTTTAGGATAGCAAAATGTTCATTTATTTGCCATTCCTTGTCAGAAAAACAAGCGCCTGATGAAGGGACCCTGCACGGTCCCGAAAGCGCTTGTTTTTCTGAAAAGGAACTGTAAATAAATAAACATTTGGCTATCCTAAAAGGATGTTTTGGTGTGCTGGTGACATTTCTATATATTGCTGATGTTTGTGGCGCCATCCGCAGTCACGGTGGGCACCCACCCCATTACAAGGGACTTTCGGGTAAGGAGTGCAACAAGTAAAGATGTTTTTTTGTCAACTGTGTAGGCCCAAATCCTTGCACTTGGTCGCAAGTCGCTTCTACCGGACCCTTTTTTCGGCGGATTTTGCGCGATTTTGCTTTTTTTCTATGGAGCCCGACGGGGAAGGTCGCGCTACCGTCGCTGGATCGTCGCTGGAACGTCGCCCCGAAAGTCGCGCTATCCCGGCCGTGCGGATGCGCTGCAAAAGGTATGTCGCTAGGTGTGAATGGGGTCTAAGGGGGGGGGGCACAAAATCCACCTTCTTCCTTGCACCGGCCCTGCACCGGCTAGATTGAGCCCCCGGCCGCAGGTGCAGTGGCTCCCTCCCTCCGCCACCTGCACCGCTACAGATGCTCTGTAATCGGGCGACCGCTCGCTCCTCGAGGGGGTCCTCAAGAGGCCCCAGCGGGCTGCCTTCTAACATGCCTGACAACCAGCGGCCGTCTACAGTGGGCGAGAGTGCCTATGTACCAGACATAGAGTGGAGTAAGGCCAGAACTATGTGGGGAGCCCAGTGGTAGGAGAGCACCATCCCCCAGCCTGTCACCCCTTTCATGGACTTACTAGGAGTCCTCACATCACCTGACCATTCACACTACTGTTACATGGATGGCAAAAGTGGCAGGCAGGGGTGGGGAGAAGGCGGGGGAAGAGACAGAGCGGGAGGGGGGCCAAGTTGCTGCACCATGGGCCTCTGGGTTGTACTTGCCCCCTGGGCTAAAAGTTGCCAGTCAGCCCCTGCTGTAGTCCGCACCTACTGGGCGCTGAGAGCTGATTTAATTGCGGATGGCATCGGCGGTTGCGGTATTCAGGATTGTGGGCGGCGTCGGACTACATGTCGGAACCGCAGGGCGCAGATGCCATCCGCAATTAAATCAGCTTTCGGTGCCCTCTCGGCGGTTACGACATGCAATGAAAATTATTAGTGCCCTCCCAGATTTGACTGTGGTATCTTATGTGCCCCCCTATATATTGTTCCTAGAGTCACCACTGCTTCCAGATCTGTGCAGTAATCCAGTGTGAAACCATTCCTTTGTGCAGGAGCTTCCTGTAATAAAGAACGGTCAATGCTGCTTTCTCTATTTGTGCAGGGTGACTGGTCTTGTCTCTGCCCCCTCCTCTAGCTCTCAACAACAGGCAGCCTGTAGTTGGTGGACTTGCTGAGTCACTCCTATAGCTCTGCTCTCTGCATAAGTAACACCATATGCAGCACAGTGATGATGTCACTGCTACTTTTTTGAGGATCTTTGAGGATGAATAACATCACATTAGGCTGGGTTCACATCTTTGTGGTTGGGCAAGCGCATTGACATGCCTTGCTTGGGCTCCCTAACACAGTAAAATACACCAAAAATGTGCATGTACTGTTTTTATTAAAAGGTGGTGTACCACAACGCACGGTGGTATGTTACCATGCATTGTGGTCCACTAAAACACATACAGCAAGCATTGGGATGCCATTAATAATGAATAGCACTGAAGCACCCCAACATTCCATTAGCACATTTGCACGCATTATGGTAATATGCTCGTTTTCACAGTGCAAGGTACACACATATATGTATACTTACCTACATATACTCATCTTTTTATCCATGCTTAGTCCAAATTAATATCTCCCTCCTGAGGAAGCCATCATGGCGAAACATGTCGAGATCTAAACCACCACGGCATCACTACATATTCAGTGAACCAACATAACAGACTTACCATATCCTATGATAGAACTAAGATCACTTTGTGTAATGCCAGTTGTATATTTTAAAAAAAAGCAGTGATTTACTGGAAATGTTTAACTTGTTTCAGGAAGAATGTTTTATTTTTAAGTGGATGTATATTATTTTAAATGTACAAATAAAAGCAATGTTTTATTTTACATGAGATTGGAACTCATGGCTATTGTTAAAGCCCCATTTTACTGTGTTTCTTCACCAATCTAGGTATTGGGGGTGTTGTACTCGCATCTAGGCTTGCGGTCTACCTGTCTATGCTATCCAACGTCTGACATAAAATACATAACTAATGCTATGCGTACTGTAAACCAAGATTTACAAGATCCCTTGTAAGTGAAATGATCAGATAATAGCTGATCTTGTATGAATGTTAGTAATATAATAACCACATGTGTGCAAATATTGGTTGGCCTTCTAAAATGGCTACTGCAGAACTGCACAATCTGTGCCCCAGTAACATGCTCTCTTGGATTCTTCACTTATGAACTATGATAATTAATTTCATATCTGTGTGTTGTTCTAGAGCAGGGGTGCCCATTAGGTAGATCGTGATCTACCAGTAGCTCTCAAAGCTGATGCTATTAGATCACGAAGGGTGTGAATGGCGGCCCCTTTATTCCATTTTGGTATAATAGCTGTGCACACATGATTACCTATTAGCCTGAGTCTGCTGAGCCAAGCTCCCTGACACCTTTCTGGTGGGTACTGGTGGTTGAAGTGCTATGTAGTACATCAAAGAATATTAGTTTACACAGCCTGTTGCAAAATACAGCAAGGTGAGCCAGGAGAGAGAGCGGGGAGAGACAGACAGGAGAGAGAGCGGGGAGAGACAGACAGGAGAGAGAGGAAAGACAGACAGGAGAGAGAGAGAGAGATAGATGAGAGAAAGCCAAGAAAGAGAGAGGAGAGACAGCCAGGAGAGAGAGGAGAGACAGCCAGGAGAGAGAGGAAAGACAGCCAGGAGAGAGAGAGAGAGAGGAGAGACAGCCAGGAGAGAGAGGAGAGACAGCTAGGAGAGAGAGAGAGAGGAGAGACAGCGGGAAAAGAGAGAGAGAGGAGAGACAGCCAGGAGAAAAAACGAGGAATGACAGCCAGGAGAGAGAGAGAGAGAGAGGAAAGACAGCCGGGAGGATGAGCAAGGAGAAACAGCCAGGAGAGAGAGCAAGGAGAGACAGCCAGGAAAGAGAGAGAGGGAGTTTTTTTTTTCTTTGGTAGATCTCCTGTAGCTCGTTGTTTGAAAAGTAGATCTTAACACAAAAATTGTGGGCACCCCTGTTCTAGAGTATGCAGAATGCGAGAGCCTCCATTGTGTCATTAGACCCGGAGAACATCCACTTATTGGACCTCACCAGAACCATCCTCTATATGGTTATTATTAACTGGCAAGGTGTGAATTCACTTTCTAATTAAATACCAGCAAGAAATAAGCCACATACAGGGGTAGGCATGTAATTTTGTTATTTCTCAAAGAATGCTGAGTTTATATTTTGTGGAACATCAGATGATACATTATGACAAAGTAATGCATTTCCATCATTATATTTATGTAGTTAGAGTTAAACAGAGTTAATAAAATGTGGGGGGGTTTCTCAGTTAGAAGTTCAGGCATATATAGAACACGCAGGAAACTACCCCTAACCTCCTACCCTACTAACCTCCTACCACTGTCACATCCCATTATTTTGTCTTCTGCATTCGTATGTAACAAATTACCAATTACTCCATACAAAAGAAAAAATGATTAGGTGAGGAGATAATATAATGTAGCCGGTACCGCCAAAGCATGAGCAATAGCAAGGGTTAAAAACAAATGAGGTTTTCTAGGTCTAAGGAAGAACATGATGAGGAGGAAGAAACATATGTAATGCTGTAGACACTGACACTGTAATGCTGTATTCTGACAATAGCCACAAATTTGCTGTAAGCCATGGAGGGGAGGAAATGTTTTATCTGACCTTATTTTCGATTATAGAACATCAGAACCATGCAGAGATGTTGAAGGGCCATAGCAGGACATGAATGCATTCCCTGTGCTTGGTCATGGAATGTCAAGAAAGAAAGCATGGGCCATTTTCCCAGCATTGGCTCTGCAGCAGAGTCCAGTGTTACAGCACTACTTAGTGTACATTGCCCAATTGTAAGAGTTACACTTGGGCAGTGGAAGAGGCAGAAAGTGTAACTAGGGGGGCTTTGTAAAGTGGGCAATGCGCCCAAGCAATCATTGGGTTGTCTACTGCCCAAAATCTGCCCCTGATGCCTGTAGGTACATCAGTGGCTGGACAAGTGATGATTACTGCAACCTAGTGGCCATTGAAGAGGTGAATGGGGTGAAAGATATATCTCAGTGTTCTCATTAGCCAGGGAGGGAGAGGACTCTGCACACCATGTGACTAGCCAAAGACATCTGGAAAACTTAAGGGGAAGCCCAGAATTGGGCCTTAATAACTGCAGAAGCACCTGAACAGTCAGAATTGGATGTTACATAGTTACATAGTATTTGGGGTTGAATAAAGACATACGTCCATCAAGTCCAACCCATATAGGTCCACGCATCATCTCATTCTTAGGGATACTGGTATCCCTGGATATTACGGTCCCTCAAGAAATTGTCCAAATGTTTCTTGAACAAATCTACACTCTTGGCTGAAATCACTGCCGATGGCAGTGAGTTCCAGACCTTAACCGCTCTTACTGTAAAGAACCCTCTTCACCCATTGTGCTGGAATTTTTTCTCCACCAACTTCAGGTGGTGGCCTCTCGTCTTTGTTACGGAGTTAATCTCAAACAGTTTGTTGCCAATGTTGCTGTCACCATTGAACATCTTGTACATGAAAATCATATCCCCCCTTAATCTCCTTAATTCCAGCGTAAACATGTTTAAGGTCAGAAGCCTTGTCTCATAGCTCTGGTCCTCCATTCCCCTAATTAGTTTTGTTGCCCTCCGCTGGACTCTCTCCAGTTCAAGGACATCCCTTCTCAGTACCGGTGACCAGAACTGGACCGCGTACTCCAGATGTGGCCGAACCAACGATCTATATAGAGGCAAAATTATAGACTTATCCCTGCAATACATCCCCTTCTTAATACAGGACAAGACCCTGCTAGCTTTGTTTACCGCAGCTTGGCACTGCAAGCTACCATTCAGTTTGTGGTCTACAATGACCCCCAAATCTTTTTCTATTTCTGACTTCCCTAGCGGCATACCCATAATTGTAAAGCCTATTTGTTTATTTTTATGTCCAAAGATCATTACATTGCATTTATCGACATTAAACCTCATCTGCCATAGTATTGCCCACTCCCCTATTTTATCCAGGTCCTCCTGCAATGTTATATTGTCACCATCCGTTTCTAGTACCCTCCCTATGTCCCTGGGTCATTCCAGCTATGCAGCAATAGCAGAAGGAACAAAAAAAGCAGAAACTAATTTAGAGGGAATAACAACATGAAAACCTAAATCCTAAATCATGCCAAACTAAGAGCCTTTTTTGTATTTATAAAGAAGTTCAAGAAGGCTTTGAATAAATCTGCTTGTAACACAGGAGATGCTCTTGGAATTAAATGTATTATGTAACAGAAATATAGAAGTATACATGATATTTTTTTAAATAATGGAGCAGTACGTATCAGTTTTAGGAGCCCCCCCTCTCAGGTTATGGTTTCATTCAAACAATCCTTCTAGTACTCCAGGATGTACTCCGGGTAAACCTGGCATCTTTCAAACACCACGAATATGGACGGATTGTCGACGTTATCCACACAGGAGTCGTATCTCTGGCTGCTGTTTAGTTTCTGAGGGGGGAGTCTCATGATAGAATCGCCTTTGATAAAGTCGCCTACCAGCACGCGAGCCACAAACATGGTCCGTACACCAGTGGGAGATGGTGAGGCGTATATGTGGGAGTAGAACGCATCTCTGGCAAAGTAACTTCCTGTTGGAGAAAGTTTGAAAGAACTGATAACATTTGACGTACAGATAGATAATTTCCTAAAACAAACACAGAGAGCTCCATAAAATAGACCTGTACTGTGCCCAAGAAAAGGCAAGCAGGGGGCCAAGGACTAGTCCCCAACATTGACTGTGGTCTATCTGCAACTGATCTTTTCCCCCATTACTGACATAACATGCCTTGTCCTGCACTGTGGAGACAAACATCATGGTAGTGTAGCTGGGCTTTTCTCCATCCCTGGACTGGTGATCTGATGACTGGTGGGGTAATAATGAAGAAGCAGCAGGAGAGTTAGATGAAGCACAGTGTAAGAAGCCTACCTCGTTACGTCCCGGGATCACGATTCGGGACCGCGCATGCGCACAGCGGGCTGTAGCGTCTCCTCGCGGCGCACGCGCACGTAGACCCTCGGCTCCTCCTCCTATTAGCGCAGGCGCACGAGGCTCCTTAAGACGGGGCCAAACGAATCTTCAGCGTCCGACTGTTTGCAACAGTGAACGCCGAAGATTCACACTCTGCAACCGCAGACCGCAGCAACCAGGGACCAGCACCTCGCAAACCCCACTTAGGGGGTAGCTCAAAGGCACATCAAGGGGGAAGTCTGAGATTGCCGGCCAGGACGGCTAAAGAGAGGACTACTGATGCTCACCACCATCAGCCATAGGAGATACCAGGAGTGTTCTTCCAACCGCAGGTATCCGTACTATCCGTACTTAAGCCGGGACTGTTAAATCTGTATTGTGTGACCAGGGGAATAACAGTATAACTTGCTTGTAGTCAAGTCCAGCTGACTGTCATTATAAGGAAGTCACTTGTCTCTCTTAGTATACGTCTACTGGGATTCCCTGTGCAGTACCGGGTCTCACCACAGTCTAACCCTGCAGAAGTTAACCCTCTCCCACCTATTTCCTTCAGTTGACATACACAACCTTTCAGTACGGTTTATATGATGTGAAAGGTCTCCTATATTTCTCTACGATACTAAAGTGAGTAATTGAGACCATCAACTGATCAAACCGCAAGTACCCTCTCCGCAGTTGTGATCCAAGGCTTGCGCTGCAGAGACGTTACACACAGATGTACAGAATTAAGCAGGAACAATCCTTCCATTACACATCTTCAGGTGCAGCATCCTCTCCAGCAAGGAGAACAATGAGCAGCACAGTAGTGACATCACCAAATCTCACTTCAAATCTACTGAGACTAGCAGGCAGAGGCAGCAGTGTCTTATCTAATCTCACACTGCAGATATACAGCTCTGTGAATACAAAACAGGTATGCCTAGGCAAAGGAAATACACTGCAATGATATAAAAACTGCCCCAACCACTTCTTGATTGTACATGTGCTTCAGTAAAAATCTTAGCACTGCATTCAGTAGAGGTGTGCGAAAAAGCCTTTACATTTTCAATGCTGACCATGTAGGTCTTTGTATGTAATTACTTGTATATACAGGTCATTGTGATAGTAATGGAGCATACAGAACCCATAAAGCACAAATCCATCCAGAACACTGATATCTGGGTCATATCCTGGGCTATTGGGGCACATGATAACATCATTGTACCTTAAACTGTGTTTTTTCCTTAAAGGAGAACTATGAAGTGAGTGCTTTTCATTCACCTCATAGTTCTAGCCGACCTGTGACAATGAGACTGTCACAGGTCGGCTCAGTAGATCGGGAAGTGAGCGAACACATACCGGCGTTCGCTCACCTCTCGATCCTGTCACGGCTCTCTGCCGTGACAGGGGAGGGGCTGGATTCCCCCCTCCCCGCTCTGATCCGCCAGCGCTGACTGGCGGAACGTCACTCACGCAGCTGGGCGGATCCAAACATAATTGTCGGGATCCGCTTCAGCTGCGGCGTCTCAGTATACCGCGAGCTGTTGCTCGCGGTATACTGAGCTTAGGGTGACATGAGGACGCTAGTTTGTGTCCTCCCGTTACCCTAAGAAGAACTATGGGGAAAAGCCTTAACCCCATAGTTCTCCTTTAAGCAAATGTATTACTTGGGGGCCGTTCATACTTTTGGTTTGCGGTAATGACGCAAGGTGGAGGACCACACAGAGGAAGTGTGTTTTTTACATACATACCACATGTGCTTGATTGAACTTAAAGGGTCCCTGAAAACCGTCCCCTACATATAGGGCAGTTCTTTTTCTGAGAATTTTGTCATGTGGCCAAGCATTAAGCACAGACTGACCTTTTCCAAATACAGTGCCATGAGTGCCACAATTACGCCAGTCAAAACTTTCCCTGCAAATGGCATCAACATGGGTGCCATCTGTGCCATGGAAAAGCTGGAGTTCAGACTTGTTCATGTCCAAGTTTCTGTTTGTCATTTGATCCTTTTGTCTGAGAAACAAAAAAGGGTAAAATATTAGTTATCTGAAAGTAAAACTTCCTGCTTCCCTCTCCACCACCCTGCCCCATCCCCTCTAACTCTCTGCCCCCCTCCAACTCACTGTACCCCATTCTGACTTCTTGCATCCATTAATCTTTGCCACCTGAACCCCAATCTAACTCACTGCCCCCATGCTTGCACCCCCTTCCAACTCTGCACTCCTCTGATCGCCTGTATTTCAAGAATTCTCATTGTCGGTAGCTGTACAGTATAGAGTACTAAGAAGTACTTTAAGTCTATGAAACGTTACATACCACTTCATACCCTTAAAAGTAACAACTAAAGCCATGTGATGCTTAGTATTGCAATATGTAATAAGAAATAAATATAGCAATAACACTAAAAATAAAACACTATAGAATGACAGGGGACCCACCTACCTGCAACTTTTTCATGACATATAGTAATACTGTCCTCCATTCCTTTCTATATAACATTAATAGGCCATATCTGTTATGATTGTATAAAGTTATACTTTCTGTCCTATTGAACAAAGGTTTCTTTTTCTGTTGAAGGTTTGTACACAGATAGCTTGTGATATAGACAGATTGTTTGTGATATAGTGAGATATTCTTACTTGTTATTGATAATATTATATTGTGGATAAAAAGACTAAGATTTGCACATCAGAAATTACAGCATTGCTGTATACAGACCAAGTTAAAGGTAACGGGTTTCCCCTCATTCTATGGACTTATTTTTAATTAACTTCCTGCTATAACGTCATGTTTTATGACATATTGCAATAATAAAACTTAGAGGAGATAGATCTCTCCACTGAAAGTAAAGGATTCTGGCAGGTTTGGGGCAGTGTAGTTTTTAGTAACAAACTGGAAAGTTCGGTTGAAAGTCTATGAAACATTTTCACTTTAGCTGAATTATGGTGCAGCGGAGCCTGTGGAACTGCAAAATGTTGAGTTTGTGGAATTTTGTTTGTGTACTTCTTTAGAGGGAACCCACTACTCCTTTTTCCTAGCATACAAATGTCTCTTGGGTGATAATGGTAGATCACTATCATTACCCCAGGCCCACTTGCCCTTCCAATTGCCCAACCAATTGTTTTTTCCCCCATAATAATAGCCAACATACAACTGATATGACTGCCAAAGGTGGAGGTTCTGAACACGCCACACTGTCTTCACCTCGTAGACTTGGATTGTCTTGAAGAACATTGCGGTTAGGTTTGAGAACTCACTGGAAACCTTAAGTACATGCACTTTCTGCAAAGGGAAAAGTAACAGTTTATACAGCAATATAGGTAATAAAGGAGGACACACTGAGGTAGTCTAAATGTCTTCCTGCTGCTGTGTACATCTTGCAGTCCTCCTAAGATGTTTAAGCCTGTTGCCATCTTCTAAAGGATATTCCGTGCTCCTGGTGTGGTCACACTGTAGCTGCATACCTGCCCTCAGTCAATAGCTTTTTTAATTAAAAGCAGAGCCCTCAATGAATACCTGATTCAATCTGTCTGTATCCTGACCTTTTAGGCTGCATTTGGGAACCTCTGACCTGCTTTCCTTGTACTTCTGGATCCTAACCTATATTCAGCTCATCTTTAAAATCCACTACTTCTGGTTGTCTCTGGTTAGTACTCAAGACCATTTTAATCCCAAAGGTCACATGGCTCTGGAGAAGGGCAGATCATTCAAGCAGTGGCGGACCTAATAACCAAAGGGCCCTGGTGCAAGATTTTATCTTGGGCCCCCCCAAGCTTTCCTAGCTGTTCCAGGGCAGATCGGCATCGCAAATCGCATGTGCAGGAGAACCGATCTGCCCTGAAACAGCTGGTCGGTCCTGAAATGTCACTTCTCTCCGACTGTGATCTCACAATCCACCGCACTCACAAAGTCGGATAGAAGTGACATTTCAGGACCGATCAGCTCTTTTAGGGCAGATCGGTTCTCCTGCACATGCGATTTGCGATGCCGATCTGCCCTATTCAGGACCGGACGCCACTGGGCCCCCCCCACAGCCTCAGGCCCGGGTTGCCCCGGCATCGGCGGTAGTTCCGCCACTGCATTCAAGATCCTGCACCTCAGTGAGAGCCTGCTGGTGGTACAGAGGACCCACCTCAATTCACTACACAATGTTGGTCCAAACACAGTTCTTCTCTATTCAGCATTGTAATATTGAACACAATATTCCAGGTACATCTTAGGCCCTGCTGGATTCTTATATAGAATAGGTAATGCAGGTACAAATTATAAGGTACTTACCAAGAGTCCAGTACGTGTACACATGCGCGGCCCTGTCCTCAGGGTTATGGGCAAACATGCTGTAGCCAGGGGTCACATGCATGGTGGTATCCGGACGCACCCGTGCACGTGGAACTGCACACAGAAATGTGCACGAAGATGTATGCGAAAATGTGCATAAGCTTGCGCACGTAATTACATGCAAACTTAATCGAAACATACATGGAAACGTTCGTGTGCGCACATGCATACGTCATTGGCATCGGGTGGCCTATAAGAATCTGTGTCAGCACTGAGCCAGTTGCCAAATGGTCTTCAGCTTTCCCTTGTTCCTGTACTATCCATTTCCTTTGACTCTGCTTACCTGTGCATGACCCTGGCTGACGACTTTGACTCTGCTTTTGGACTTCCAATTAGGTACTTTACCTGAGCTCCAGATTTGCGCGTGTATGACTCTGGCCTGTGACCCTGATCCTGCTTCTGACCATCAATTCAGTTCCTCACTTGTGTATCTGATCCTTCTGTGCATGACCCTGGCTTGTGACCTCAACCCCGATTACCAGCTCAACTCCACTCTGATCTTGCAACGCGTGGTACCTCAAGTTCCCGCAACATCAGTTCCTGTGGACGCATTACCCTGGTCAACGAGTGCAAACTGCAGACCACCTCTTCAGCACTCGTGCCTCCCAGAGTCCTCTTCTCACCTGTCAACATCTCCAGGGGAGTTGGACTGGTGGTACAAGAGTAGCCCCCTATTCAGTTTGGTCTCCACTCAGGTACATGACACAAAGTTTCTCTATTGTCATACCTGATATCCGCTCTTCGGCCCATTCTCTACGTCCCAGTGGGTTGGATAGGTTCTTGTTTGAAGAGAGAAGACCCATGGGTTTTCGCAGCCAATGCTGTGAAATATAAGCACAAAACAGGAATCATACTAGTAGTAACTTCAAGCAAGGGACACAACCCCTCCATCAGCTCATATATACAGAAGGCCCTTAGGCTGTGATATTTCTGAACATATTACCTTCTCTTCACTACTTTCGCATTGTCACTATAAAGGAATTTGGGTCTCCGACGCACCTCCCTTTCCGTGTTGAAAGAGGTGTTTTTTTGCTTCATCTCTGAAAAAGTTAAAAAGCCCCAGATTCAGAAAAAAGCACAATATACATCCGGGCCATGTTGTTGATTATGTACAGATATATTGGGCTAAAAATGTAGAGGTCTGCCCAAGTCTTCTGGGTCCAAATTAGATTCCCTGCCAATCTAATAACCAGAATAATTTGTTGTTATACAAGTAATAACTTGTATCAGATCACAGCCCAGGAGGGAAAAAGGGTAGTTATACAATCTATGGCACTTGTAGCATCCCTATACAAAGGTCTTCTACTGGGTCTACAGACCAAATGCTTACAACCATTTTATTGCCTAAAAGACAAGCAAAGAATGCTGGATTTTGTATGTTTTTATACAGGGAGGGTTTGGGATTCTCTAAGTCACAATGTAGTTTTGATAAGAGGGCATACAAGTTATGAATAGCACTTCCTGCAGTTCTCCATTTACATTTTCAGTGTATATAAACCCGATTCCTAAAACTTCCTAAAACCTTTAACATGTGTATGTAAAGCCCCAAAATGTTTGTTTTTTTAACATGTTTATCTTGTTCATCATTTCTTTAAGCAAATCCCTTTTTGTGAATCTGTTGCAACGTTTCTGAACTGAAGAACCTGATAGTAAAGATGCTTCCTGTTGCAGGCCGACAATGCTAAGCCACCACCTCTCAATTATTTGCAGTGTTGTCAGCCTGCCATGCGCTCCTTTAGTTCCTGTTGGATTGCAGATCTTATAGGCAGCCCAAAAGTCAACTAAAGGAGAGCGCATGGCAGGCTGACAACGCTGCTACTAATTGACAGCAGTGATACAGGAAATGCTGCTATTATTATTATTATACAGGATTTATATAGCACCAACAGTTTGCACAGCTCTTTACAATATAAGGAAGACATTACAATCACAATACAATTCAAGACAAGATGGAAGGAGGGCCCTCTCCACGAGATCTTACAATCTAAAAGGGAGGGGCAAGTGATACAAGAGGAGGTAGCTGTGTGGGGATAAATTGTTTGAGAAAGTGATAGGGATAGGCTTCGCTGAAGAGATGAGTATTTAGGGATACACTAAAGGCAGACAGAGCAGGAGATAGCTGGGCAGGCGGGGGTAGGGAGTTCCAGAGGATGGGAGAGACTCTAGAGAAGTCCCGGAGGCGGACATGGGAGTAGATGACGAAGGAGCTGGAGAACAGGAGGTCTTGGGAGGAGCGGAAGGGACAGTTAGGGTGATAGTTTAAGACAAGGTTGGAAATATAGCCGGGGGCAGAGTTGTGGATGGCTTTGTAAGTAGTTGTTAATATTTTGAATTTTATCCATTGGGCTATTGGAAGCCAGTGCATGGACGGCAAAGGTGGGTTGCAAACACTGAGCGGTTGGTTAGGTGGATAAGCCTAGCAGCAGCATTCATAATAGACTGAAAGAGGGATAGCATGTGTAGAGGTAGGCAATGAGGAGGGAGTTGCAATAGGTGAGCCAAGAGATACTGTCAAGATCTTCAGGCCAGTTACATTGAAAAAAATACATTTAGGGATTACACATAAAAAGTCAGTTCAATATCTTTAAGTCTTCATTAAAATAATCCCTGGGTGATCCTGTAATTAAAGTCCTTGTGTAGGCACTTCCTGTTATAGGGTGACAACTCTCTGTTCCAGTTTCCCAATTTACTGCCACCCTGTCACATGGACTACAAGTGGGCATTTCAACCCATATTACAGAAGCATGGTCCTCTGTTGTCACCTTTAGGAAACCTGCCCTTTGAAATGCCATGCAGCTAGTGTTGGCGTCAGGAAGTGGTTGCAGGCAATCAACAGCACTTAAATTCAACAAATTATGAGATTTTTAAAACAAATGGCAATTGTTAATAATACACAGGTCAAACTAAATTTTGTCTAGTTAGGGTCTAAATTTAATGCTTTAAAAGTTCATGCACACCTTGAAAGTTCAAAATGTAGTTCTTGGTTCCAACGGTGAATAGGTATGTCGCGGTGCAATCTTGGCGGTACACAACCTCTAGGTACGAGGACTGGCGAGAGGCTCGCTCATTCACTGTATTCTAACATTGCAGAGACACACACACATTAAACTCTCAATGTTACAGTCTGCTTAAAAAAAAATAATAGGGGTTTATACCAAAGACCAATCAGCGGCCATTTTGTTAGTGACCTGATGTGTGCACAAGTATTGCTGCGATTTCACCCTTGATCGTGCAAGAGCAGCTATTAAAGAGACATTTCTAGGTGCTGGAGGCGTCTTATACCTCCTGGGGACCGTGGCAAGGAAAGCACTGAACTGTCAATTATGGTTCTGCTGTGTCTTGTGGAATTTCACTTGTGTTTGGAGATTTTAGTCTGCATTTGCTATGACAAATCTTAGATGAAAATTCCATCAGGAAGACGAAAAAAAAACCCAGACCCTATTGTCCTGGAGGAAGGAGCTGGAAACTCCTGTGCAAATATTTCATCAGCAAGATTTTTTGGTCAGACAATAAGCTATGATATTTGACAGGCTCTACCTATAATCAAATAATAAACTAAAGGGCCCATTCACACCGATGCATTTTAATGCATGTCAATTCATGTACGGAGGTTAGCCATTGTTTTAAATGGTGCTAGTTCACAACTATGCAACACAGTGATATGTGCTGTCCCTTTGTTGAAGGTTTATGCACATTATAGAGCCAATTTATGAAAATTTCAGTGGAGTCATATGTAGCACCCCTTAAGGGTAGGGACACCTAGAGGTCAAGTGGGCTGACATTTTGCCTAAGGGTTGTGTCTTTGGCTTGCTGTGGGTTGTAACTAATTGGGCACCAGTGACTTTGGAAATGGTAACTGAGTTTATTTGGTACCAAAAACAAAAGGGAGAGAGGGTGCCCATGGACCAAAGGCTAAAATCTGAGTTCTATACAGCCAATACAGAACAGAAATGTAAAGCCTGACTAGCACTGTGCCGCCCCAATAGGGGCATAGAATATGAGATGCATAGCCTCAGTTAATATTAGCATTGTTATATAGGTTAGAATTTATATAGTGTGATTTGCCTAACTATTTTCTCATAGCTAAATTCATGTGTTATCCTATGCTGCCATCTAGTGGCCTTTTGTTGTAACAAACATGCTTTCTGTAATTATTCCTCATGTGACGACGTATTTTCCCCTAGTGTACGCCCCTTCCTTCTTCCTGTGTGCAGTACTTCCTGTGTCATGGCCACAGTTAGAAGCCACATGTAACAAGGACACACATTTAATCTGCACAGTACGTAGGAAAGGCATCATTTTCTGACCGCACAATACTATAAACGTTCAACTGCTGTTCCTATCATCTGCTGTAACCTGATGTTAAAGAATAAACACCTCTTTTGAATGAATCGGTATTGACGAGTTCAGCTATCTGACGAGGATTGTCCGCAGTGAGTATATCTGCTTATACAGGCCAGGCATAGAGGTCTCAGCAAGGGATATAT
>NW_017307529.1:103798-143724 GCF_000935625.1 Nanorana parkeri | reverse complement strand
ACTACCACCATTTTATTCTATAGGGTCTTTGGCATTCAGAAAATATATAATGTTGGGGGTTTTACATCATTTTCAGGCCTAAAATGTGGAATATAACATGGGTGCAAAAATTGAAAAAAGGGCCTCAGTCATGAAGGGGTTAATAGTTGTTAATTGTTTATTTGCATAACTACCGTTATGATGTAAATAGTGGCATTACCATGCCAGACGGGGAGTGTGCCGCCCCAATAGGGGCATAGAATATGAGATGCATAGCCTCAGTTAATATTAGCATTGTTATATAGGTTAGAATTTATATAGTGTGCTTTGCCTAACTATTTTCTCATAGCTAAATCCATGTGTTATCCTATGCTGCCATCTAGTGGCCTTTTGTTGTAACAAACATGCTTTCTGTAATTATTCCTCATGTGACGACGTATTTTCCCCTAGTGTACGCCCCTTCCTTCTTCCTGTGTGCAGTACTTCCTGTGTCATGTCCACAGTTAGAAGCCCCATGTAACAAGGACACACATGTAATCTGCACAGTACGTAGGAAAGGCATCATTTTCTGAACGCACAATACTATAAACGTTCAACTGCTGTTCCTATCATCTGCTGTAACCTGATGTTAAAGAATAAACACCTCTTTTGAATGAATCGGTATTGACGAGTTCAGCTATCTGACGAGGATTGTCCGCAGTGAGTATATCTGCTTATACAGGCCAGGCATAGAGGTCTCAGCAAGGGATATATTTTGCTATCACAACGATCGGAGTCAGAATAAGCACTCTGTGCTCTTCAGACCCAAGCTGTAGAGCAGATACAGTGTTTAAACTCCCTGGAAGAGTCACCAGACTTTGTGAGGTTCCAGACACCATCCAGCTTCTCAGGACATCTCCAGCAGTCCTGGAAGTTCCTCCCTGGTGCTCCTGTCAAGGACCCAGCTTCTTTCATCCTGGGTAAATCCAGGGGTGAACACAGTCCAGTACAACTAAATTTAAAGAGTCGTCCTGCATAGAGTGGCGACACATGTAAACTGGGAAGAAAACAGATTTAGATTGGGACCCCAATGCACATATACATTAGAAGTCCCTGCTTAACAGTACACCAGCCTTTATTGAGGGGTGCTGCATCACTAGATATGCTACAGGTAGGGATGCACCGAAGTTTCTTCTGGCAAATTCAGTGTATCCCTAGCTTCTCTCATCCCTGCTGGGTGCCGGTCTGTGTGCCTTCTGATGCAGCAGCCAGCGTCCAGCAGGGAGGAGAGAAGCTTTCAGGAGGCCGAGCAGCTGTGACAGCATTTAGGATGCCGAGCAGTTCAGGTGGTGACAGCTGTCATCTTACAGGAGGCTGAGCTCTCTTCCCAAACCTTCCGGCTCCGCCTCCTGTGTCAGGAAGGAGAGCGTTGCAGGTCGGTGACAGATGTCATCTTACAGGAGGCGGAGCTCTCCTCCCACACCTCCAGCCCTTCCTGCTGTGTCAGGATGGAGAGTGGTGCAGGGCGGTGACAGCTGTCATCTTACAGGAGGCGGAGCTCCCACACCTTCGGCCCTGCCTCCTGTGTCAGGATGGAGAGCGGTGAATGGAGGAGAGCGCCGTGACCTGTCATATACAAACACTCACCGATCAGCTGATCCTGGGGTGTTTGTAGATAACTGGGCATAATATGCTTACTATATCCCAGTAATGAATGAATGGGAAATTATCTACATTACTTCCTGTTCATTCATGATTGTGGACATAGTACTTACACGATATCCACAATTTATGAATGAACAGGAACACTCAGTATAGTGGCTTCCTGTTCACTCATAACAGGGGCTGCAGAAAAAGAGATGACTCAATCTCTTTTTTTTTTTTTAAAGGGAAATATCAGGGGTCTGTTTAGACCTCTGATATTTCCCCAGAGCCCCCAGCAGTAAAGTAAAAAAAAAAGAAAAATAAATAAAAATGAAATGATTTAAACATCATTAAAAATTCTGTTAAAAGGTTGGCCTGACAATTTTTTTATTTTCAGATTGGGCTCAAAATTACATTTTGGTGCATCCCTAACTACAGGCACTGTTCCTTTTGCATTTAAAAGTGTTGGGAACAGCAAAAAGAATGTGCCACCTTCGAGACTATCTGACTCCTGCTGTATTGCAGCTTACCAGTTCTTAGATGTGGTGGTTGCATTAGTTCCCCCTACTTCCCCCCCCCCTCCTTTTTTTTTTACCTGGTGACCCTGCCAATAACATTTCCTGTGCTAGGGCAATGCTAGGTTGCTCTCCGAATTTGGACCACAAACTCCTCCTCCACTTCTCCATAACAAAGGTGTGGTGTTCATTAGTGCAGAGAGATAGTTGGAAACAACTTAAGAATGCACCACAGGAAATTATCAGCTGACTAGATTTCTGGCAGGATCAGATTTGGTTTTTTTTGTGTTTGCATTTTTTGAACAGACACAACAAAACCTTAACATACTAGAATGGACCAGATGAGAGAAGTTCATTGTTCATGTTTATATACCCGTTATGGCATTCACAGGTCTAGCAGGGCCCTTAACCCTTTAATACTGAAGTTCACTCACTTGCTGTCCGTATTCGATCCAGATGCCACTCTCATCCTTCCAGTACCAGATCCACTCAGTGGTCAGTAGAGATGCCAGGTTGCACAGTCTGCGCACTTTCTGGTCTCCAGCTGTCATGGTCTGAAAGTCGATCGATTGGTAGCTGTAATACAAAGAAAACCAAAAGGGCCTATTCAGATCTATGCACTTTCCATTGAAATCAATGGAAACCCGTCCGCACTCATCATAACACACATCAATGTGCATTATGATGCATGTTTTAATGCATGGGGAGTGAGTCTTGAAAATCAATCCTACCTATTTTTAAGGCTGATAGGCAAGGGATTGTCAAAGTCAAGGCTCTGTCTGCACAGCCCTGTCATCCATTTCGAAATCCAGTCACAGGATCTGTGAATTAATAAACTACAAGTCTCGTCTGCCATCATAGCAGAGGAATTCGTAGTTTTCAAGGGAATACAAGTGCAGGGATGTTAATTGATATTTCCTTCCATCCCATAACTAACAGTCCACACCTTGGCATGGAGAGGGGCAGGTAGGAAGAATCTGGAATACACATTTTTTCTTTTGGTAATCTATGTGTTTTGTAACCCTTTTAATGCTGTACCACACTGTATTGTCTACAAAGTTTGATAAAATGTCAAAAGAGGGCAAAAAAATACTTTAAAAACCACAAACCCACATTTCTAGAGACAATGGGGGTTTTGTGGAAAATTAAATTATGGAGCCATAATTAGAAAAAATAGTCAGACATATACCACAGTGGCTGGAGAGTATGTAAGCAGCCTTACTGGGCAGCAATGTGTAACGATAGCCGTGAGCATCCTCCGGCCAGGAATCCCCTTTCTAATGCGGCTCCACCGCTGTCAGCGCCGGCCGCTCTGCGTTCCACTGCGGAACACGGAAGCCGCTCGAGATCCGGTCTGTGAGGGCTCTCTGCGTTCCACGCTGGAACGCCAAAGTCACGTCTTCCGACTAGCAGCGCCTTCCACTTCCTGGCCCTATTTAAAGCCCCAGCTGTGATAGCATGGCGTTCCACTATTGAAGTCAGAACGCCTGCTATCACCTGGGACCCCTACCTGCTCTGTTCTTGGCCAGCACGAAGGACCCGTATTACTTAGGAGTACTGCCCAGCATGCCAGAGGCAACCCCTTCTCCTACTACCTCCTTATAACCTGGTTTACAGGCAGCATTGACTTTTACTTTGAAACCATATATCTGTTTGGACTATCACTGAAAACTCCATTGATGACAGCCTCAGTTATGATTTGATGTACACACTCCATGCAGACTGTGCTCTAGAATTGAAGTTATTTTGCCTTATTGCCTATGCCATACTTTCTGCATCTTTATCAAGTACTTATAATTAGGGTATGGTGGTATGACTTAATACCCCTACCTAAACCATTATAATTGTTTTAGTGTGGCTGTGATGCTTGAGTCCCTAATTCTCCACTGAGATTGAGAGTGACGCCAGGGACTCCTGCCTGAGAAGCCTCTGCAGTTGTGATCCACGAACCAAACTTACAGTAGACCTGACACAATGTGAGAGGGAACGAGAAGTCACAATATGTAAGCAGTTTTACTTGACCGCTTCGGTAATTGGTATCGGCAAGTACATGAGAGGATGTACTTGTACTTGGGCCTGAACATCCCTAACCGCAACGTAAGAGGGAGAGATTAGGCAAAATTGCAGTGTATTATGTCAGAAATTTTGCACAGACATGCTGGACATTATGTAAGCAGCATTTAATCGAGAAATTACAGAGTATTATGTTAAAGATAAGAGCCAGAAATGTTACACAGGCACAATGCACAAAACAATTGTGCTCTAGCTCTAGACATACAGTGTTAGTTATAATATTTTAATTAGCCACATTTTGAACAACGGAACACCAGGCAGCTTTTAATTAGTTTATACTCCATGCATAGTATGTAAGCACTTTGACCAGGGCGCAATTTAATGTGACAGGTCACAGCTTCTTGTGACAGCGCATGCTGTCTCCGCCCACACACCGCTGTTGATGACAGGAGACAAGGCGGTGCAGGCAGGAGAGACGCCGGCCGCTCAGAGCGCTCTCCTCCCGCAGCGCCCGGCCAGCTGTCATAGTTTCTCTCCTCCTCACTGGGACACAGAGCAGCGCCCAGCGGGGAGAAAGGAAAGCAGGGATGTGCCGATGTATCGGCAGGAAAATGGCACTTTCGGCATAATGCCAAAAGTGCCATTTTCGGCCGATATGTTTCGGCGGCCGATATATCGGTGCATCCCTACAAATTTTACAACTGAAGAACAGCTGCAGAAATATTAGGTGTGGCACATTGACAGTGCCGATGCCTCAGAATACACCAGAGACATTGAGGTGCAATGCAGGATTGACCGTGCAGAAAAGGAGATGGCCAAATTTGGCAGTGGAGGAGCAGCCATTGAAACAGTAGGTGGAGCAAGAGATGATAATGGTGACAGACCTGCAACAGCAGCAGGATATGGTAATACTGTAATGTATGATGTTTTGGGGGTTTTGGGGCCAGATTCAAATCAAATATGTAATCGTTGGCATCAGCTGCAGTGGTTTGGCACTCATCCACTGTAAGTCCCTTTTCTATCTTACACCACTGACCTTCCCACTGCGTCACCTTGCTGAGCTCTGCACTGCGTCACCTTACTGACCTCCGCACTGCGACACCTTACTGACCTCCGCGCACTGCGTCACATTACTGTCCTTTGCGGACTGCGTCACATTTCTGTCCTCTGCGCACTGCGTCGCATTTCTGACCTCCCCACTGCGTCATCTTACTGACTTCCGCACTGCATCACCTTACTGACTTCCGTGCACTGCGTCACCTTACTGACCTCCGCACTGCGTCACCTTACTGACCTCCGCACTGCGTCACCTTACTGACCTCCGCACTGCGTCACCTTACTGACCTCCGCACTGCGTCACCTTACTGACCTCCGCACTGCGTCACCTTACTGACCTCCGCACTGCGTCACCTTACTGACCTCCGCACTGCGTCACCTTACTGACCTCCGCACTGCGTCACCTTACTGACCTCCGCACTGCGTCACCTTACTGACCTCCGCACTGCGTCACCTTACTGACCTCCGCACTGCGTCACCTTACTGACCTCCGCACTGCGTCACCTTACTGACCTCCGCACTGCGTCACCTTACTGACCTCCGCACTGCGTCACCTTACTGACCTCCGCACTGCGTCACCTTACTGACCTCCGCACTGCGTCACCTTACTGACCTCCGCGCTCTGCGTCACTTTACTGACCTCGTCGCTCTGCGTATCTTTACTGACCTCCGCGCTCTGGAGAGAGATGGGCACAGTGGCAATGGAAGAGCCAGATTTGGGGGGCTTATTTTCTGGCAGTGCCCCTCCCGAGACTAGACTCTGGATCCGCCTCTGTGGTGAACTATGTCTAACATTTGATTTCTGTGATAAAATCATTCGTTATACTAAATGCCCATTCTGAAAGCACACTGGCCAAGGGGCAATCCAGCAGCTCCATTGCATTCTGGGCAAACTCAGGCCAGTGGTCCATTCTCGACACCCAAATGTTAAGGAAGAAATCCATTCTAAGAGTGTCCACATCAATCCTTAACCCCATATAATCAGAGATCATATGGTTTAGGCACTGCCTGCGACTGCTGCTGTGATGCTGATCCAAGCCACACTGGCAATGAAAGGCGCTCCTGCCACTTTCTGGAAAAGGACATTAAGCGGTTCCACTGCAGAACCTTCCAGATGGTGCATTTTTGCTCCCTCTGTGATAGCAGGATGAGCTCTGTCATTTTCCCCTTGAACATGGATCCAAAAGGTTAGCCAACCAGTAATGGTCCTCTCGTTCATGAAGGGATGGCCGTCAGGGTGAAACAAATTGTAGTTGGATACCTGCCACTGTGGTGCAGCACAGGCTACATCTCTAAAACAGAATCTCAGTCCAGGAATTTGATGGTGACCCCAGATGATGCCTGAACAAAGATGGCTCCCTCCTTCTGGAGAGAAAAGCAAATGAAGGCATCATCAGGGGGAGTACTGTGATCTCAGAGAGAAATCATAAATACCTAGAAGTGTTACTCACCCAACACTCCCACGTTACTTAGCATGCTACATTTATTTTGAAAAAATAGATCTGATACTAGGGCCACTCATCTGATACTAGGGCCACTTAAATGTAATTAACAATGCATGCATTAGATACAGTAGTAGCAGTTCAGGTACTTTAGCACTGTTAGAATGAAAGATAAATTAGCTGGAAGTTTACTTCAAATTCTGAGCCCAAGGTAAGGTGCGCTTACTTGTCTGTTCCAGGTTCACTGTAAGCCCTCTCGATATCCTCCATATTTGGAAGATCTTCCCCGTTTGTGCCATTGAACAGCTGCCAGCGGTATGGTAGGTGGTAGTCTGTGACGAGGGGTGACTCTGCGAACAGAGGAAGACATGGTTATCTCTGGGAGACAAACATGCCAGAATCTCATAGACACATATTATACATATATATATAAATATAAAACACACAGAATAAATATATACACAGAATAAATATATACACAAAATAAATAAATACACGTACACATACACATCCTCTATAATTTCTGCTTTCTAGAGCTACCTCTCATTCTTTTTTCTGTCCTCGCCATCGGTCAGGCTCTTGCAATTAACTTTTTTATTTTTGTCCTAACCTGCAATTTTCCTGCAGCCATCCACTCAGGGTCATTCTCCCCTGATGTGTAGTCCCTGCCGATATACCTTTAAAGAAGGTAGTACACAGGGAGTCCCATTCTCCATGTCTCTGAACATTTTACACTTGTGTCATATGGGTCTACAAGATTCCCCCTGTGTATGGCTGAGCGCGGCATTATTCTGCCTCTTTCCATCCTTGCTTTTCTTTTTAATTACTCTTTCCCTGACTTCTGCAGTGGATCAGTGGTTTTGTCCCACTGCTGGCTTAGTCCCGCTCTTCTCTGCACATGCACAGGACTCGTTCTGCACATGTGCAGTATTTTGTAGACACCAAAATGGCGCCCTGCGGCTTCTGTGCATGTACAGGCTCTGGTGCCACTCTACTCTGAGGGTTCTGCCTCAAAGTCAAAAGAAAAACGTCAGAGGAGAATAATGGGGTGGGTGAATAACACTCATCCCCATAATTCAAGGTTCAGTGTCACAGGTCGGCTCTATTGATCAGGAAGTCAACGAATACATACCGCCGATCGCTGACTTCCCAATCCTCTACCTGTAGAGAGCAGTAACTGTCAGTCACCGCTCCCCATAGGGATTCCCCCCTCCCTCTCTGTTTATCTAGCGCTGTCTGGAGGATTGGACAGGGGCGGGCACAGCTGGCTCTGCCTCTAGAGAGGCGGAGCCAGCTGTCAATCAGCCAGCGGGGCGGATCGCTACAGTATTGTCGGGATCTGTCCCAGCTGCAGTGTGGCTCTGCACTGTCAGTATATAGCATGCAATAGCCCACTATATACTGAGTTTTGGGTCACCAGAGGACATTTATATATGTCCTCCTGTGACCCTGAAGAGAGCTGTGGCCAAAAAAAGTTAGGCCATAGTTCTCTTTTAATATTCATTTAATGCATCCAGTCCTTATTAGAAAAACAGGCACTACGTTCAGTTCTGTCAGAGAAATTCTCAGGCTTTTATTCTCCACTTTTTCTAGTAAATTAAAAAAAATGGAGCTCTCAGACCAGTGCTGGATCTGAAAATTCCCAAACACATCAAGGTACCATAATTATGGATGGAATCACTTCAATCTATTATCCCGACAATTAAAAAGGATCATGTAATTCATGGATCTGTAAGACACCTACCTTCACATGCAAATTCATGCCCAGTCTCAGAAGTATCATTGTTTTGCTTTTGTAGGGTTCCATTTGCAATTTGTATGCTTCCTTTTTGGGATTTTAATGGCTCCAAGATCATTCATGAAGATACTCCTTTCAATTATAGCTCTTCTAAGGCAACAAGGTCTGAGGCTCAATCAGTATCTCTACGATATTTTATTACTAGCACCGGATCGTGACATGCTAGAGTGTCATCAAACAACTCTAATCTCTACTCTGCAGGAATTCAGACGGTTCATCAACATGGAAAAGGCCAGTCTTCATCCATCGCAGCAGATCATTTTCGATAACTTTATCGGAAGAAAAGATATTGAAAATTTGAAACAAACTACTGTCAATGTCTCAATAATTACAGGCCTCAAAATGCCTCAGCCTTCTTGGAACCCTTTCATTCGCAATTCCCATGGTAAGGTGGGCCCATTGGAGAATGATACCTTTTTAATGGGGATTTTTCGCCCAGTGGAACAAGGAAGATCTTCAGCAGAAGATCCTGATTTCCCACATGATGAGGAGTTCATTATGGTGGTGGACTCACTGGTCAAATCTAACAAAATTCAATTTTCTAATGCTCCACAGATGGAAGTAGTCATCTCAGATGCCAGTCATCTAGGCTGGTGAGCACATTTAGGAAACCTAGTGGTTCCAGGGAACTTCCAAGCTGCCAGTGGTGTTCCAGGCATTAAAAGCTTTCACTCACAAGCTTCATGGGAGAATAGTTCAGCTAAGATTGGACAGCAAAATGGCAGTAGCCTACATACACAGACAGGGGTGCACTCACATTAGATCTATGCTGTTGGAATTTTTTTAATGCTCCACATCTATGCTGTTAGATGTGGAACCCATAATAAAGCGGGCTCCAAAGAACCTATGGGATCTAGTAGCCATTTACTAGCCATTAAAGCCTAGCAGACATGCTAAGCCACTTACCCATGAATGAGCTCTCAACTCGGAGGAATACAAGCAGATCATCAACCTTTGGGGCACTAGGGAGATAGACCTTTTCACAACCCCACAGAATACAAGGTCCCGGCAGCCGTCCTCTGAATCGTGGCATCTGTTTACAGCACTGGCAGCAAATCTCCTCCTCCATGCCACCCGCACCCGCTGAAACTGGCCGGGACTACTGGTGAGACCGCATAGCCGTTTTAAGACCCTGCACACCCACATGAGAGTCCACACAGCGCACAATAGAACCTGCACAGCCCACCTGAGAGTCCGCACTATTACACTAATTGCCATTATTTTTCCTAGACTTCTACTTTCAGAGCTAGTATATTAAGTTTTTACTAAAACCAGTAATAATCTAATGCAGAGACAATTATTTAATGATAAAGAGTAGATACATTTATATAGTCTTACAGATACAACCGGTCCTCTGAGGGTAACTATAATGCTGATGCGGATCACGATAACATTGAGTTTGACACTCCTGCTCTAAGGTTTTAGCCAATACAATATATGCAAAGTGGCAACTTGGTCCTCAAGGAACACTTTCATGACACATCACAGAACTTACCCTGCAGCTCTGACTACTGTAGCCTTTTACAAGAGTTTTATTGCCTCTGTATCTTCTTTTGGCATTGCAGTATTTCCCTCCCAGTGTGATCCTTAGATCCCATTGTGAGCTGTCAAGATGCTCCAGGAAAACAGAAAATTGTACACTCACCTTCCCTAAAGTTCCTTTACTGGTACATATTTATGGCAGGACACAGGTCCCTCTTTGCGTGGCTTGTGGTCTTGAGAATGGGAGCTAGCTCTAGAGAGCGAAAATTAAAGAGAGCTTGTCTTATGGGGTTAAGGTGCAGAGTACTAACCCATCGTGTGCTGCCATGAAGATGCACTACGAAAAGAAAATTATGGAAGGTGAGTATACAAATTTTCTGTATCTATGTTGTCAAGGATCACAAAACAGGAGTGAGATTTCAGGCCCAAATGTGTGTGTGTGTATATATTTCAGGCATGTTAAAAAGAAAGTACATGCTCTTTGAATTCTATGGTTTTATGTATCAAGACATAATAAACATCATCTGGTCCTTAGAATTAGGTAAACACAGCCTCAGATGAACAACACATGACGTATTACACTGTGTCATTGTCACACCCTTGCCTTGGTTCAGTTCTGGGACCTTCTGTCTTTGGAATGGTTGCTTTCCTCTCGAGCCACTGGAAGGATCTTGTTTTAGGTTAGACTTCTCAGCTTTGACTAGTCTCTTACCCCGACTACTGTTCAACCGTAGGCAGTTACCTAATTTACGCGCTATAGATAATGACTTCTTGTTCCTGTCTTTGTGTCTTTGCCTGTGTATAGGTCTTGCTTTGTGTGTCCTGGATATGCGTATGTACTGTCTGTTGGATTTCTGGTTACTGAACTTCTGCTGACGCAGCCTAGATTCTGACTTTGCTTCTCCTGGATTTCCCTTTCATACTCTTGCCCTTTGTTTGTTGCTGACCTGGCCTGGATTCTGATACCGATTCTGCTATATCCCCTGGTGCTGAGATTTCCTGCTTTCTGGTTACTGACCTTGGCTTGTAGATACCTGACTGGGAGATACTCTTTTAGTTATTGTATCTATTGCCTATCCATATTCCTAGTGGTCCTGTGGACTATTCGCACATCATTTACTGGGTTCCTGTATTTCTCCCAGGTGCGAGGTTCCAACCAATCACCCCATCTGATACCAGGATAACAAGACTACTGGTCAGGAAATTGAGGTGATAGGTGGGACTTCTTGGCAGGCCAGACAGTCATTATTAGAACTCTACTTTGTAGTGCCAGGAACCACCAGGTAACTCTTTCATTCCATTATTTATTCTGGGCCATCGACTTGTGACGGGCATGGTCTGTGATGAGCCTGAACTGCCACCCTAACAAATAATACTTTAGGCTCTCAAGTGCCCACTTGCTGGCTAGACATTCTCTTTCCACAATGGCATACCTACATTCAGCAGGGGTGAACTTTCTACTAAGGAAGGCTACAGGGTGTTCCTCCCCATTCACAGTTTGGGATAGCACTCCTCCTAAGCCCACCTTTGATTCATCAATTTGCATCACAAATTTCTGTGCAGTTGGGAGAAATCAATACGGGCTTTTGCACAGGGATAATTTGAGGTTCTGAAAAGCTTTCTCTACCTCAGGGGACCATGCGATAACTAAGGATTTGCCCCCTATTGTAAGGTATGTGAGTGAAGCTGCCTGCCAAAGTGGCAAAATAGAGGACATACCTTCTGTAATAGCCAATTAACCCCAAAAAGGCTCTTATTTGTTTTTTATTTAGGGGTCTGGATCAACTCTTGATAGCTTGGATTTTTGTGACTTGGGGCTTTACTACCCCCCCTACCCATAATGTAACCCAAATAGCAGGCTTACTCTAACCCAATTGCAAACGTTTTGGAATTGGCTGTCAGTTCGGCATCCTGGAGGGCATTAACAGCCTGTACTTTGGGCAAATGGCTCTCCCAATCTGCACTAAAAATAACTACGTCATCTAAGTACGCAGATGCATAGTTTCGGTGGGACTTAAGAATACGGTCCCGGCAGGTTTCATAGACACCCTGCTACAATATATAACACAGAAAATTGTATACTCACCATCCATAAATGTCCTTTCCTGGTGCATCTTTATTGCAGCACACAGGTCCTTCTCTGCATGGCTCATGATTTTGACGAGAATGGGAGCTAGCTCTAGAGAACGGAAATTATAGAGGGCATCTCCTATGGGGATAAGGGGCGGAGCATTAACCCATTGTGTGCTGCCATGAAGATGCCCCAGGAAAGGAAAATTACAAAAGGTGAGTATACAATTTTCCATATATATGTATATTGTGATATTTGGGAAACTTTAGCACAATGGTGAGCTCTTAATGACCAGTCTCGAAGCCATTTTAACATAAAAAGGACAGTCTTTTATTTCTTCCACAAGAGAAAAATAGCGTTCTTCAGCAGCTCAACATAAAGGCCACTTGCCTTTCAGCAAACAGAATATATTATTTCACCGTTCTTAGATTGTCCTGTTCAGTCACAGTGTCCCAGTCCCAGGACTTTAAAGTGTTCCTTAACAAAAACTCCTCAGAAGTACTTTGTACTTCCAGCAGCTTTCCACACAACTCTCATGTGATTCCAACACACACGTTGTATGCCTGGCTCTCTCGGCCTCTCCAAATCTTCCAGCCTCCCTGGCTGTTCCTTGTGTGGCTCCACCACACACCACCTGGCTTGGCCCTCATGTGCCTCCAGCACACACCACACTAAAGGTGCCCATACACCTTACAATTATCTGCAGATTTTCTGTGGTCAGATGGAAAAAGTGCAACAGATTGGCCCAGGTGCAGATTACTCCATCCACACAGTTAAGTGTAGATGGAGGAATCTGTTGCACCTTTTCCATCTGACCACAGAAAATCTGCAGATAAATTGTAAGGTGTATGGTCAGCTTAACTTCCCCCCTTGAGCTCCGGTCTGGACTCTTAATGAGGCTGCTCTCAGCCACCTGATCAGCAGCAACACCTGGCCCAAGGACTGCAGATTTCATCTCACCCAGAACACTTAAGGTGCCCATACACTGCTCGATTCTCGTATGAGAATCGCTGGAAATCCCGCGATCGTACGAGAATCGAGCAGTGTGAATGAAGACGTGCGGCCGTTTCTACTGTACGGTCGCACGTCTTTTGTCTAAGGAGCACGCTAGAAAACCAGACGAAAATCGTACGATTTTCGGCTGGTTTGAGCGGTGCTCGGGAGACAAATGCCAAACAGCGGGGCGGTCTTGCGATGATCGAGAGTACGATCTGCCTGTCCAAGATGGGCAGATCGTACAGGTCTTGCAATGGTTGTAAAGTGTATGGCCACCTTTAAATATCTCCAGAGTTCCAGAACCCAGCTACAATCCCCAAAACCCGGAAGGAACTGAAAGGCCAGCTCCTTCCCTGCAAAACCGACCCCTCAGGCACTGTCACTACATATATATATATATTTAATTGAAAGCACGTTATATATAAAAGGCTGTAAGATAACAACACCATGTCTGCAGTTTTGAAGACTGAGTTTTTGTAGACCACAATCTTTGCAATCTTTGATGGCTTTAGCCCTTCAAGCATATTGGAGAGATTTGTGGCGTGCCCGGTTAAGACTGTTAAATGGACATGAGATAAGTGTGATGCATGTGGTGAGCTCAAAGATGACCCTGTTTGTCCAGGCACTGCAGAAGATAAAGGTTATTTGAGAGAGCCATAGAGCAGTCGATACAAATGCGGTGAGTATTGCCAGTAAAGTTCCTGATGGAGTCGTTGAGGGCCACGGTGGAGTCATTGAGAGCCCCGATGGAGGCTCTGAGAGCCCCGATGGAGGCTCTGAGAGCCCCGATGGAGACTCTGAGATCCCCGATGGAGTCTCTGAGAGCCCCAATGGAGTCTCTGAGAGCCCCGATGGAGTCTCTGAGAGCCCCGATGGAGTCATTGCTATTAGTTTTGTAGTCATGAAGTGGATGACCATAGTCTAGGAGGAGTGTCATCCATTTTTGCCTGAGCAACAGTTGGGTCGCCCTTATCGGAAACCCAAGGTTGCATTTTCACAATATATTTTTGGGGTCTGGATGCTGCTTGAATGAATTCTGAGTTTACATATAAATTTAGAAACCCCACAGCTGAGCAGCTCAGAGGGTTTTACTTAAGGTGATATAAGTTCGATCAGATGGCATTAGTAGGTGGCACAGGCGTTGAGTCCACAGTCAGTGAGCATCAGTGTTTCTGTGGCACAAATTGGGCTCTGTTATGAAACTGCAGGTGGGACATCTTATACAAAGCAATGAGGGGCTGACAGTGTCTGCTTCTATGTAATGCAGTGATGACCCTCTGGATGCAAACTGCATGCAGGGGCAATCATCCATAAGTAATCGATGCATGTCCAATTACTTACGAATGGCCGCGGGTGCTGTCAACCTCTCATTACTTTATATAGAGCTTGCCACCCACAGCTGTTCTCATAAACACCACTGAAGCTCAACATAGAATTTGTGAGATTGTTCCTAAACACAAATGAAAACGTTGGGCCCCAAAGGACCAAATAAGAAAAGTTAATTTTTAGGGTTTCCAAGAACATTATTTAACCCCTAGGAAGGGAATTTCCCTCATTTTGTAGAGATTGCCTCTAACTTCCTGTTGTGTCTCTGTACAGGAAGTGAAGAGACGTCTCTACACAGTCAAAAAAAAAATCAGACTGACGGGGGTTTTAACCCTTCCGTGCTCTACCCATAACTAAATAAATTTTTTTGACTATACATACATTTTAATTGTGTGTCTCTTCTCCGGTGTAATTCCGTTACATGTTAAAAAGTGATTTATATATATATATATTAAGTCAAACTGCTTTTAAGCTCAAATGCTGATTAAATCACTTACAATAGCTGCTGCTTCCTAAATTTTTTGGTTTCTTGCAGAATCAGCTGGTCCCCTGAGAACTGGTCCTGATTTCCTGTTTTAGGGTGGCTCTTTTCCCTTGCAGGGTCCTATGGAGCCACCCTTGTGTGTGCTAGTACAAACACAAAGGCACAGCAAGGCAAGTCATTCCCCTCCTCCCTGCTCCCCACTCTTCCTGTCCTCAAGCTAGTAGACGGTGAGCTGCCAGAGACTGCTCTGCCCCTTGTGATCTTGTGCTGGACCGGAGGTTCAGGGAAGTTGAGCTGAGAGAGCTGCAGCTGTATGGAAACATGATGACTGTACGTGGTTGAGCAAAAATGTAAAGCTAATGAAGGTATAACTACAAGTCCCATGAGGGATTGCAAGACTCTGACAGACACAGACATGACTACTGGAGGCAGGCAGAGACATGATGGGATTTTGTAGTTTTACCACAGCTGAATTTGGGGCTTGTAAAAAAAGACTAGCGATGAAACTGGTTTGTTTATTTTATTGCAATCTGTGATTCATGAACAGGTCCTCTTATTGTACATGTATTAGGAAGTGGCCCACCCCTCTTCCCCGTCAGTTAACAATGCACGGCGTCTTCCTTTCCTCATACTCCACCATGAACTCCGGGTACGCCTGCTGTTTTTCAAACACCACAAAGACGGACGGATTGTAGACGTTGTCCACGCAGGAGTCGTAAGTCTCGCTGCTGCCGTATTTCTGAGGCGGGCGTCTCAGCGTGGGATTCCCATTGCTAAAATGGCCGACCAGCACACGAGCCACAAACATGGTCCGTGTCCCCAAGGAGCCGACCGGAGAGCATTTGTGGGCGTACAACGCATCCCTGGCGAAGTAACTTCCTGTTGGGAGAAAGTTTACAAGTTACGTAAGATAAAAATATTGGGATGATTGGATACATTATATGGAGAGGTCCCTGGACGCTGTCAGGGAATGACCGGGAGGTGGGCACTATTTGGTGTCTTCTTTTACTTTCCATTTTGGGGCCTGCAGGTTCGCTCTAAGCTACATTCACTCCTGCGTGTTCCATGAACACGCGCCGAACGCACACAAAAAAAGCATGCTTTGAAGGAAACGTGGCAAAACGCGCAACATACTTGCATTGCCATTAATTTCTAATGGCACCCCAAACCCATCCAGGAAGATGCGCATTTTTGCTCCGTGTTTATGCACATTAAAACGTGCACAAACGCGGAACGCATGTTGATAATTTACTACATGAGCTTTCTTGCCACGCTTGTTGCGCATACAGGACCCCATTGAACTCAATGGGGACGCGTGGCAAACGCGGCACACAAACATGCACAAGTGCGCAAATGTAATGTTGTGCATTCCCTGAATGCCATGTGTGAATGCAGCCTTTAGTCGCTCACAGGTAAGCGCAACAAAACACTCTTGCGTATGCTAGTACAAACACACAGGCACAGCAAGGCAAGCCATTTCCGTCCTCCCTGGTCCCCACTCCGCCCTCTTCCTGTCTCCAAGATAGTAGATGGACAGCTGCCAAAGACTGCTCTGTCCCTTGTGATCTTGTATTGGACAGGAAGTTCAGGAAAGCCGAGCTGAAAGAGTTGGAGCTGTTCAGAAACATGATGATTGTAAGTGCCTGGAGAGTTTAATACTACTTTAGCTATTACAATATGTACTCACTGGAGTGTAAACATGAATGATTGGCTGGACGGTGAGTCAGATTACAAAAAATGGTAGCTAGCACTTAATTGGAGTGACAGGTACACTTTAATGGAGTACACTGACAATAGCCAAATGCGCATACATACATTTTCCAGATCATTCTGTGATAATGTGTAAAAATATTATAGTAAAAATTGTTGGCTCCTGCTGATAATCGTTGTAATATGCAAGTCGAAAAACTAACAATGTAAATTTTTATTTTTCAGCACATGGGTCTTAGGCCTCATTCACACGACAATCGGCCAGCACGTACTGCTCCGTGCTGCGCGCACGGCCGTATCGGGCATCTCCCGGGAAGGACAGGTGCTGCGTGTGATTAGTAGGCAGCCCCTGTCCTTCTCTATGGGAATACGTGGCTGTACGCCGCCCTACGCTCCTGTCTGCGTCCGAGCCGGGACACCCACACCTGTATGGACCTGCACTTGAGGTGAGCGTAGGGCGGCGTACAGCCGCATATTCCCATATAGAAGGGCAGGGGCTGCGTACTAATCACACGCAGCACCTGTCCTTCCCGGAAGCATCCCGTTACGGCCATGCACGCAGCACGGAGCTGTACGCGCCGGCCGTTTCTTGTGTGAATGAGGCCTAATAGTAAAATATGGAAATATGGAATGTATACAACGGTGGCACTCCCAACATTACTCCTCCTACTGCTGATCATTTATGGATAGCACCATCTAGTGGCTGAAAGCTGCAAGTGCAGCCCATTCACAATAGTGGAATGCAGGGGAATATGTCTTTCATATACTGTATTTTTCTATGGCTCAGACTGTCCAGTGCAGAGGAAATAGAAGCAGAATTAAGAGACGTAAGAGAAACTGTATGACTAAGCACCTGTGTGCGGGTCTCGATTAAGTTACTGTATTATGCTTTTATGAAAAAATAATGAAAGAGTTGAGACATAGCTAATGTACAGTCATCCAATTTTTCTATATAGAAGTAAAAGCAGAATACTGGATTTCTTAAGTATTTTCTATATCAGTGATTGTAAATCTGGCCACACACATTACAATCTGATTGAACAATCTCCTCTAGATCTACCAACAATTACATTGTGTGTAGGGCTGGACCTTTTACACTGGATCAGGGTATTGCATTTCTAGAATACTGTTTATTAAGGAGTCGCGAAAATTGCTAAACACAACATATGTCTTTCAGGCTGACCTTGTCCGTACTCGCCGCCGTTAGTACCGCAGATACGCCAGTCGAAGCTTTCTCTACAGATGGCATCAATGTTGGCAAGGTATGTGCCATGAAACAGCTGGCGCTCGTTCACGGTGCTGCTCAGAGTTTTACTCTTCATCTGATCCTTTTGTCTGAGACACAAAAACATGTTCAATAAATCATCTGAAATGAATAAAGTTTGTTTTAAAAATTCCCACCTACAAAGCTTCTGGTCACTGCGCTGTTACTTCCGAGAAACTTAATATATAAATACTGTTTGTGTGTTTTATATATATATATATATATAAATGAAGAATCTACACTTATCTTTACATGATATGGCCAAATGTATGTAAACCCTCCCCATTCAAATCACTGAGTTCAGGTATCTCCAGTGAAGGGTTCTGATGCCCTGCAGCAGGGGTGTCCATTAGGTCGATCGCAAAGCAAACACAGGTAGATTGCGATCGGATCACTGACCAGAGCTCCCTTCCGTGGTGCTAGTGCGGCTGAATGTGTCAGATGCTGCAGACGGGAAGGGGTGGGACACCGCGGGAGGACAGGACAGCGCACATGAGAGGAGATGTGGGAAGCTACTGCCATGCAGGTAAGGAAAGACAGCCAGGAGAGAGAGCAGAGAGAGAGAGAAGAGACAGCAGAAAGAGAGAGAAGAGAGATAGAAGAGGCAGCAGAGAGAGAGAAGAGACAGCAGAGAGAGAAGAGACAGAGAGAGAGAAGAGACAGCAGAGAGATAGAAGAGACAGCAGAGAGAGAGAAGAGACAGCAGAGAGAGAGAAGAGACAGCAGAGAGAGAAGAGACAGCAGAGAGATAGAAGAGGCAGCAGAGAGAGAGAAGAGACAGCAGAGAGAGAAGAGACAGCAGAGAGAGGGCCTGTTCACACCACAAAGTCTGAGTTCCAGAGTGTACGGCCTCTGCAACGCAAGCCGGCCGGCTCCCTGTGTTCAGGGGTGGGAGGGGGCGTGGCAGTGCATTGAAGTCAATGGCACCGCAGCCACACACATAGTGCGATCGCCCACACCCGGAACACAGGCACATTAGTACCTGCGTTCCAGTCCAGTGCGATCTGCAAAAATAGTGCTTGCCGCATACTATAACATTATAGACAATTTTACTCTTCCAACCTTCTGGTATCAGTTTGGTGAAGGTCCTTTTCTGTTCCACCATGACTGTACAAAGCCAGCTCCATAAAGACACGGGGTGACCAGTTTGGTGTGGAGGAACTCGAGTGTCCTGCCCAGAGCCCTGACCTCAACCCTACTGAACATCTCTGGGATGAATTGGAACACCAATTGTGAGCCAGGTCGTCTCATCCAACATCAGTATCTGACCTCACAAAGGGCCACAAATTTCCACAAACACACTCCAAAGCCTTGTAGAAAGCTTTGCCAGAAGAGTGGAGGCTGTTACAGTCCCAACATGGCCATGGTGATGGAATGGGATGTCTAACATGCTAATGAAGGTATAATGGTCAGGTATCCACAGACTTTTGTTCATATCATGTATACAGTATGTGAAGCATTTTTTTAAGCATCTCACCATTGCCTAAACTGCTAGTGCAGTGCATTTGTTTTTCAGAGGGATGCAGTGAACCGATTACAATAGCAGAGGAATGAGAATACTGAAAAATCCCATTCACAAACTGAGATATGCCATGCAGCCTGGAGTGGATGTAGACAGGAATTAGCTGCACAGGCGTTGTAGGAGTTCAGTAGCACTGAGATGTACCAAAAGATAGATACAGTTAGAGCTGCAGCTAACGATTATTTTCAAAATCGATTAGTTAGCCGATTATTAAGTTCGATTAATCGGTTAATCGGATAAACAATACAATACATTTTAAAAAATGGCTCCAGTGATGGACTACTAGTTTGTATTGAGATTGCACTCCATCACAGGAGCAAGCTTGGAGCGGTAGAAGTAAAAAAGAAAAGAAAAAAAAAATAGTGGTGTGCAATATAGTGAAAAGGAAAGTGTAAAATTATGCAGCATTCAATGCAGAATGGCACCGACTATAGAGGACTACAAATCCCAGCAATAGTACATTATAGCTGGCGGTATTCTGCATTGCACTGTATAATGTACTATTGCTGGGTTTTGTAGTCCTCTATAGCTGGTGGTATTCCGCATTGCGCTGTATAATGTATTATTGCTGGGATTTGTAGTCCTCTATAGCTGGTGGTATTCCGCATTGCGCTGTATAATGTATTATTGCTGGGATTTGTAGTCCTCTATACAGCGCAATGCAGAATATCACCAGCTATATTAGGAGCACCCAGCAGTGTATAATGTATTCCTCTATAGCTGAGGTTCAATGCTCTGTATAATATACAGCACAATGTATATTCAGCTATAGAGGAATACAAATCCCAGCAATACATTATAGAGCACCACGTGTGGGAAAGTGCAGGCTTACCTGAGCAGTCTTCCAGCAACTTGCTTCTGAGATCGGACCTATCGGCGGCTGTCATCCACCCACACCTGCTCCTCCTTACTACATCTCCCCGCGTCCCTGTGCCGATCGTGGATGTGGGCGGGCGGTGAGTGTGAGGCGGGGAGGAGGTGCGGCGTGAAGATTGTGGATGCTGGCGGGCGGGTCTGGCAGCGGCGAGCGTGAGGTGGGGAGGAGGTGCGGCGCGCAGCGCGTGTGGAGCCGTGAACAGGGCCAACTGATCAGAAGCCGATTAATCGATTATTGAAAAAGTTGACAACTTTTTCAATAATCGATTATAATCGATTATGTCGATTAGTTGTTGCAGCCCTAGATACAGTGGGATTAACATCTACATTCATTACACCAAAATACAAATTACTGTACATATGGTAAATCAATGTAATAAACACACAGGGATTTCCCTTTACATTGCTACACACTCCAACATAAAACAGAATACCAGTATGGCACAAAGACACTACATTCCACATATTGCACTTATATATTGATACTACTGGAGTCATATAATGATACCGTGTAATACATGAATATATTCACCAGTCATATAATGATACCGTGTAATACATGAATATATTCACCAGTCATATAATGATACCGTGTAATACATGAATATATTCACCAGTCAAATAATGATACTGTGTAATACATGAATATATTCACCAGTCATATAATGATACCGTGTAATACATGAATATATTCACCAGTCAAATAATGATACCATGTAATACATAAATATATTTGGGGTCATTCTATATTACAAGGAAGCCCTGAGCTCTGTTTTCGGTAATAGCAGACAACTCACCGATTATAGCGCTCCCAGAGGACGGAGTTCTGAATCTGCCAAATGTTCTTCACTGTATGGTCGGAGATCGTGTTGCTGAACATTGCAACGATGTTTGTGAACTCTCTAGAATTTTGGGATAAAATTATTTTCTGCAAAAGAAAATTAAAGTTTTTCATTTAATGCAAACCTGATTTACATTCTTGGGAAAAATAGTGAAAGAGTACCTGTCATTTGGTGGCAGCTTCTTACTAAAAACAAACACAGCCTAGCAATTTCCTAGTAACTAGTCACTTGCTGCATGAATATGGTTCCATTTAAGGATTAAATCTGCACTAAACAGATATTTCAGTTTTTGCTGGCTGTTGAAGAGTTAAACCTCCTGACAGTCCCGATCTATCTAGCCTCTATCCTGCAAGTCTACTACTGGGTCTGCACACCTACTGTTCCCAGGTCTAAAATACCAAAATATTCCACTATCCCTGCACTGAGTTGTTAGGTCTACATATCTGCCGTGGCCATTATAAGAGGCCCCCACCATCCCTGTGCTGAGTTCCTGGGTCTGTACACCTGATGTGCCCATTATGAGGAGTTTCCACCATTCCTTTGCCGAGCTCCTGGGTCTGTACATCTGCTGTGCCCATTATGAGAGGCTCCCACCATTCCATTGCTGCGTTCCTGGGTCTGTACACCTGCTGTGCCTATTATGATGAGGACCCACCATTTCCACTGGATTTTTTAAACATTTTTTATTGTAGAGAATGTAACAGGAGGAGCTGCAACACACAAAGGTCAGCGGGAACATCCCGGCATGCAGCAAAAAAGTTGAGCAGCATTATAGATCTCACTGTTGAAGCTGTAAGACATATAAGAAGCCAAGGGCTCTATCAGTCTACCAGGATCCACCTATAACTAAAATAACATTTTAGAGTGTACTGGCAAGGTTTGTGTTTAACGTTCATATTAAATGTTTCCTCCCCATCGTACCGTGTACCCGATCTTCTGCACCTCCATGTCCCGTTGGGGTGTATAGATTCTATTTATGAGATGGGATTTAGGTTGTGTCTGCTGTATGCTATCCGTAGCAGATTTTGTGCTGTAAAATAAAAGCAAATAACTGATTGGAACCATCTGCCATCAAGTGGTGACTCCACCAACAGCTCCTACATCTAATCAAGTAAAATATATATTTATTAGGAATGCGCCGATACTGGTTTTTCAGCATTGAGTACAAGTACCGTTTGTTTTTTTTGGTACTCGCCGATACCGATTACCGGTATCGGAAGTCCCATAAAGGAAACCGGGCGGCGTGTAATGACTCGTCGCCTAGCTTCCTGATTAGCCGGGAAGCTGTCTCCATGCTCCCTCATCACAAAGTGATGAGGGAGCATGGAGCCGGCTTTCTGATTGGCCGGAAAGCCGGCTCCATGCTCCTTCGTCACCAAGTGCATGGAGCCGGCTCCATGCACTTGGTGACGAGGGAACATGGAGCTGGCTCCATGCACTTGGTGACGAGGGAGCATGGAGCCGGCTTTCCAGCCAACCAGGAAGCCAGGCGGAGTGTAATGACTCGCTGCCCGTCTTCCTGATACCGGAAGTTCCATTATCGGGATAAGCATCGGAAGCATTTGGCCCAGTACTCACCAAAATACTCGGTATCAGCACCAATACTGACAATAGTATCGGTGCATCCCTAATATATATATATAAATTAAAAGTAGATTGCAACTTCCTCTTTGTCATGGGGGGATTCTAATTCCAGTCTTGGATTAAGCTGAACAGAGGATGCATCGAGCACCCGACACACACATTGGTCTCTCCCTGGTGACCAGCTTCCAGAATGTGTTAGTGTGTTGTAAACCCCTCAGTCACCAATCCCTAGCATATGTGCAAATTACATATATTAGCCCCATCGGTGACGAGTCTCCAGAATACGTGTATTAAGACAACAGTGACCAGTTATTAAAACATGTGAATTTACTCCTCACTGTCCATTGTCTGAGGTATTTGCATTAACCCCTCAGGAATCAGTCACTAGCATAAGTGCAGTAGACTTTAAATTGCCAGTCCTTTCAGTATGTGATTTAAGCCTTTAGTGGTCCCCAGAGTAAATGTTAACCCCCCTCCAGTGACCATGGTCCAAAGCGTGCGTATTAACACCTCCAGAGTTCATTGTCCAGAGTATGTGCCTTTAAGATGAACTAAAAAAAAATAGTAACGGTATGAATAAAGAGATTTTAATGCAATATTCCCCTTTAATCTGCATCTGTTCCCCAGCGTCAGTCTACCCACTTCCTCTGAGCCCAGGCTGTTATGGGCCCACCACCTAAGGCAACGTCCTCACATAACTCAAAGACTGACTTCAATGAATGGAGTAAGGACCCCCATCCACTTTATTTGACACTTTTTAGTGCAGGGAAGGAGGGACCTTGGAGGGACTGGAGGTGCCCCTTTTCATCAATGGACATCCCCTAGCCTCTCAATGACCATTCTCCAATGTATGAGCATTAATGCCTTAATGACCAGTCTTAGGAGTGTGTGCTTTATCCCCTTAGTTATCTCTAGAAAATGTTAGTTTTCCTCTCAGGAGCCAGTGATCTGTGTATTAGTATGTACTGTATGTTACCTTCTTTGTGAGTAGTTCCTAAAGTGTGTACCCATCAGTGTCTAATCTCCACAGTAGTTGCATTATGATCAGTCACCAGAAAGTGTATATTAACCCATCAGTGACTGGTATTTGAAGTGGGCATCTTGGATAATTACTTAAAACCCCCAAAATATTATATTTTCTGAAAGCAGAAAACTGTAGAATACAAAGATGGTAGTTGCAAATGTTTATGTTACATGATATCTGCCCAACTGTTTTTAAAACCTATATTTTTATGAAAAAATACAATGAAACTAATTTTAGTTTGCACAATCATAATATAATTAATATTTTTTTTTAATTCAAAAGAAGAAACTGTGTCCATTAAATGGATACCAAATATGTCAAAACTAGGGATGCACCGATACAGTTTTTTCGGTATCGAGTACGAGCACTAATATTTTTTTTTCAGTACTCGCCAGTACCGAGTACCAGTGCCGTGTGCCTCAATTATCAGGAAGTCGGGCGGCGGATCATGACCCGAATTGCTTGTGAAGCCAGAGTTCCAGCGAAAGAGCGCCGGCTTAACTTGCCAAGCTAGGCTGCCTGACCAATCAGGAAGCTGGGAGGCGGGTCATTATGTGCATAGCACAGGTGACAAGCCCTCTTTCTGGAGATAGGGTCTATAAGACCCCTGATGTGTCCCCAGCATTTCTGAGACCCCAGGGTCTCAGAAATGTCTGAAACCGATGTCTAAAACACAGTGCATTTGCCCATCGAAGCCCTAAGTTGATTGATTCTCCACTTTCTGAAGTGGCCACATTGTTCACCCTGCAGGCTGCTGGTGACAGCCCCCCAAGGACAGCCCCAAGGACTGACAGCCAGCCACACTGCACATCCCCCAGGGCTGATGGCCACATCCTCAAACCCAACCTCCAGACTGATAACTCTGCTCACAAACCACACAGATTCCGTCAAGTGATATCAATTATTTTAATACATTTATTCAATACATAAACACACATTTTGTTTAAATCTGTAAGTCCAATATACTAACATTATTATATCTACAATATATTGCAGTGGTAAACCATGCATGAGAATGGGGCACCCAGGAACAGTCCTAGCAGGTTTGTCCTGCACTTTTATTTAGCAAGGCAGCAAACGCACACAGTTCAGTTGGAGGGCTTTCCATAGCATAAAACAACAAGACATCTGCATGTACAAGCCACTAACTAAGCTCAGGTCAGTTTCTGACTAACAAGGTGTCCTCTAATGAGCTCCCCCAAAACAAGCAGGCAGCTCTTTTTAGTGTCCTGTCAGCGCTCAGCTTTTTCACTCAGCAGCTGGTTCTCAGGGCAGAGACTGAGCCCTAAGCATCAGTCCAGCTCGCATATATAAAGGACCGTGGACAGCTGAGACTAATAAGGTCTGGCTATATACTCTATGTAGATATAATGTGTTTATTTTTTACACATGTACATTATTTTTTTCCTCCTATACCATTAAAAGTATACACATTTGGAGCATGTCCCCCACCAATGTCTTTATTCTTCCTGTACAACGCGCACCCGATGTGTACAGTGGGCACACTACAGTACATTACATAAGGATACATTACATAAGGATAGTCCTGATGAAACTGGTTCATTTAGATCAGCACAAGAGCGGTGTTTTGTTTGGAACATTTCTTCCAATTTGCAAAATGTTCACTGTTGATGCATAGTGAAAAATAATTAATATTAGGCAGACTAGTAAAAAAAAAACAGCATAAGAGGAAATAAAAATGCAGCTTCCAGAAAGCTTATTCCCCTGGATCCTTTTAGTGATTGACTACAATTGGTGTACGGAAGTCCTAAATAAGCACAGAATCGTCATAAGTTAAAGGTGTCTACCAGATAAATAAAGTTGGGTTGTTTTTACTTTAATCCAAGTAGACGAAAGGGAACGAAGTTACCACCGAAGAGCAAAAACGGTTCAGATAAGTTATTTTTCAGTGACAAACGACAGTTTGGAACCTAAACAGAGCTTTACGATGTGATATTTCCAATTACCTTCCTCTCAACATCTTCACATTCTGGAAATCAAGGAATTTGGGTCTCCGGCGCACCTCCCGCTCTGTCATGAAATATGAGTTCCTTTGCTTCATCTCTGAAATGGGCCAAAAACAAATTATACTTAAAGAGCAAAGACTGAAAGGAAAATCATAATAAATAACAATAGAAAATTACATTATAGAAACAGATTGCTGAAAACATTCATATTATATACCAGTTAGCAGAATTGTATACATGTACAGTTAATATGACTGAGCATAATCCATTTTATATTAGTGGTAGCCATTTTAATCTCTCTCTCTCGCCTATATGACCAAAGATATGTAGACCCCCCCTTTCCTAATGAATAAGAGTTCAGGTGCCTCCAGTGAAGGGTTCTGTGAATAATATAGCATACAAAGACATTTTACACAATTGTGCTCTTCCGCGCCTTGTTGTAACAGTTTGATGAATGTAATTTTCTGTTCCCCCATGACTGTTCCCCTGTGCTCGAAGCCAGCTTCCTCCCAGATAGCAAGCAAATGAGCTGCAAGTTTGAAAATGACTTGCTAAACTATTGCAGACTTGCCAAGCTTCACAATTTTGTTGCACAATTACAGCAAGTCTGCATTGCAAGTCTCCAGACCAGCGAGCTTGCAGAGCTCTTGCTAAGACCTGCAGGACTCTTGCTGTAGACTTGCCAAGCAAATTTGCTACAAATTCAAAAAGCGTCAACTAGAACTTGTGCTGCGAGTGTTCTGCAAGTCTACAACTTGCCAGGAATATGTGCAGCAAGTTAACAAAATTACAATTTCACCCTGCCACAAGTTTGTAGCAAGTTGTTCTTGCTATCTGGGCTATAGACATGGTGCGAGCAGTCTGGTGTGAAGGAACTTGAGTGGCCTGCCTCAACCCCAATGAACATTTTTGGGATAATTAGAAATTGTAATTGCGAATCAGGTCTTCTCATCCACCATCAGTACTCAACATCATAATGGGCACAAATTCCCACAGACAATCTAAAATCTTGTGACAATCCTTCACAGAAGACTGGAGGATGTTATAGTCACAAATAAGGGTCAACGCCATATTAGCGCTTAATGTTTAGAAATGGGATGTCCAACAAGCTCATATAGGAGTGATGGTTAGGTGTCCACAGACTTTGGCTATATACTGTCTGTATACAGTATATGTTTGCTGCCTCTTTCCATTTGAATATTCTTTTTAGGAATGCACCGATATATCGGCCGCCGAAACATATCGGCCGAAAATGGCACTTTTGGCATAATGCCGAAAGTGCCATTTTCTGGCCGCTACAGCGGTGCATTCGTGTATTCTCTTCTCCCCGATGGGCGCTGCTCTGTGCCCCAGCGAGGAGGAGAGAAACTGTGACAGCCGGCTGAGAGCTGCGCTGTTAGCGGCAGTCATCTCTCCTCCCACACCACTCAGCCTCCTGTCACAGATAGGCAGAGTGCTGTGGGGGCAGAGATAGCCAGCGCTGTCACAGGAGGCTGAGCTCTCCTCCCTGCACTGCTCGCTCAGCCTCCTGTAACAGCATGTCAGGAAGGAGAGCCAATGCAAACACTCAGTGATCGCTAACAGGGCTATTCACAAAAGGGTGAAGAGTTGGGAGAAGGCAGGAGAAGTGAACAATCTAGGACAACATAGCTGAACTGGAACATTTTTCCAAATCAGCTAGTTTGGCCTAGATTGTTCACTTCTCCTGCCTTCTCCCAACTCTTCACCCTTTTGTGAATAGCCCTGTGAGTGTTTGTACATAATTGATGACAGAATATGGTTACTATATCCTCAATTATGAATGAATGGGAAGTGATCTACATCACCTCCTTTTCATTCATGATTGTGGTTATAGTAAACATATTCTGTTCTCATGTTATGAATGAACAAGAACACTCATATAGAGGATTCCTGTTTATTTATAACAGGGGCTGCAGAAAAAGAGATTGAGGACTCAGTGTCCCTAATCTCTTTTTCTATTTTAAAAGGGAAATATCAGGGGTCTGTTTAGACCCCTAATATTTCCCCGTAGCCCCTAAAAGTAAAGTAAAAAAGAAAAATATTTAATAAATATAAATCAATAAAATAAAAAAGTAAATAAAAAGAAAATATTTTTAAATGTTTGAAAAAGTTAACATAAAAATTTTCAGTTTCGGCCTGACATTTTTTTTAAATTTTGGTTTCGTTTTGGTTTTTAAATTTGAATTTCGGTGAACCTCTAATTTGTTTACATTCAATAAATTTGTAGTCACCCAAAATGTGGAAACCATTTTACCTCCACCATTTGTACTGAAGTGTAGAGCTCCAATCATCCTTTCTGCACTGCATCCCAGTGTATGTAGTTTGCAATCTCAAATTCAAGCTGAACTCCGGCCTTGCACAATTGTACCAACTCCTCTCCTGTACTGAAATTGCTTTATCTGATTTTACTGCTTTTCACAATGTGCACTAGAATCTGCAGAAAGTCAGACAGAACCTGCCTTATTTCCTGGCTGGAGGACATCCAGCATCATATAACCTTTTCCTTCCCAGCCTGACTGTCCCTGGCCCGCACCTTTCCTTCATTGGATTTCAGTTCTTTCACTAATGGAGGCGCAGCATTACATGTGGGCACTACCTAGGGTGGTCTTCATGCAAATAAAGCCCGCTTAGGAATCCCCACTACTCCAGACTAACACCCATTAAAGCATTTTGATATTTGCATAACCCCTCCATTCCCAACAGGTACATCTTGCTGATCTATTATAAGGAACTTGGTGCACACCTTGGCAGTCAATATAATAGCTCTGGTTTTCAGCAAAGAAAGGGATCGTCCCAGTAGGGTCAGACAGGTAGATGCTCTCCAGGTCTGATGATAGAATGGTGGCATTCATGTTCTCTCTGCTCTAGAAAAGCAGAAACAGACAGGAGATTAATTATTCTATGGCACACACAGCACCAAGCCCCAAGATCAGAGACACAATTGGGGTATATCATACAATAGAGAAGTGTCTATTCTGCAAGGCAATATGATATCTACAAAAGTGTAGCCGTTATTACAAAGGCAGCTAATAAAGAATCAGTTCACTCAATAATGGAGACATGGGTTGGCACTGGCTGGTTCTTATACTTCACAGGCAAGCAAGCACCTAACCCTTAAACTAACCCTCAAATAAACCCTTAACCATAACCCTTTCTCCTCAGTCTTATCTTCAACCCTATCCCAGATCCTTTACCCTAACCCAGCTTCCTACATCCTTGCCTTAACCTCCAATCCACCTTCATCCTCAACCTATTTTCTAACCCTAACATTTCCCCCTTAACCTAGCTCTCAACTTAAAATTAAACTGGTCAGCTGATAAAAATATCTTTTAAGTAGTGCCCCTTCCCCCATAGAGTAAGGGTTTGTCTAGTCTAGTGGGATATAACAGATACGAAAACGTACTCTATATCTTGCTCCCCTGGCAGCCATAGAACGTGCGTGGGCCCTCGACATCCTCACATACAATGCAGGACCTCTGACTGTGAGCGAAGGCTGTCATGGACAACCACTTAGGCTTACAGTACAATACTCCTCTCTGTACTATTGAAACCTATTCACTATAGCCGCAAGTAGAAAAGGACTTGCTGGACGTTATGTCCAGGTGTAGGTACAACGTAACCCTTCAACTGCAAACATAACCCTTCAACCGCATCCCAATTTTCAAACAAATCCCTAACTCTAATATTTCACACTTACCCTAAGCCTAACCCTTCTGCTACCCACAAATCCTCACACTTTGTTATTGCGACACCCTCTGGCAGGTGATACGGGCTCACCCGAGGCGCGGAGTCTAAGCACGAGCCAGTTTTCACCAGAGCTCATGATGTTGGAGATAGGTTTCGCTGCTTTCTGGTGCCAGGTCACGGCCCCAGGATTACCCCACCAAGGAATGAGTCGAACAAGAGGGCTCTAATGAGAAGGCAGTAATCCGGAGTGTGGTCAGGAAAAGGTAGAGGTCCTGACAGGAGAACCAGAAAATGGTCGGATGGTCTGGGTCAGCAGCCAGTAGATAGGAGATGAAGTCAGGCAACAAGAGCATAGTCGGAAACAGGCAGAGGTCGAGGCAGGCGGCTAACAGAGAGTGGTCAGACGGTCTGGGTCGGCAGCGAGTAATCAGTCGGTATGACAGGAGACAGGAGCGTAATCGGGTTCAGGAAGAATATCAGGGCAGGCGGTAAGCAAAGAAGGGTCAGACGGTCAGAAAAGAAATACAACGAGGCAAAGCTGCAGATTGAAGGTAAGTATTTCTGTTTTATTACCTTCTTGGGGCCTTTTAAAAGAAGAAAAAAAAATTACCAATTCCTTGTACCAATTTCACTTACCAATTTTCCGTACTCAGTCCAGATACCATACTCATTCTTCCAGTACCAACGCCACTCAGTGGACAGCACGCACTCAGAGGGCTGGGTGACAGACGATGGGGTGGCGAGCCTGCGGACTGACTTGAAACCAGATTTCATGGCCTGAAAGTCGATCAATTGGTACCTACAATACCAAGAAGGTGTAGTAAACTCAAACACTGAAATAAATCTGTATTAGTAAACCATAGGTGACATTTTTAGCTGTAGAAGAGAACAGAGCAATGGAAGGATTCAATGCTTTGTATAAATACAACAGGGTGCCTGGTGTGGTTTCCTTCTTCTGCAACAGTTCTTTAACATATACATTACAAGGTAGAAATTCTGTGTTGTTTGAAAGTACCATAAGATGTTGTTTGTTTGAAAGTACCATGTCAGTATCAGGTGCCCCTACCTGTCCATCTTGGGATCACAGTATGTCCTCTCAATATCCTCCATATTAGGAAGGTCATCCCAATCTATTCCACTGAACAGCTGCCAGCGGTACGGTAAGTAGTAGTGCATCTTAGTGCATTTACCTGTGAACCAAAAAGAACGCCAACTGTCATCCCTAGGCAGGTCTCCTTACAAAACAGAACTGGGCGTGGGGAAGGGGGCAGTTGGGGGTTATGAGGAACACTTATTTCAGCCCATGGCTACTCACCTCCCAGATCACAGTACTTCCAGAGATTAGCATGACAAATTTCTGTTGTCTGCTGCTGCGATGCTAAAGCAAAAGAAAAGAGATTAAGCAGCTGTTCATATAGAATTTCTCAGTTTTTACTGTATATTTAAAACAGAATCTTAGTTCTTCCGTAACCCGAGTTCATTGATGCCTAAATACCCAGACTGAATATATATATATATATATATATCAGCACCATTATGGTAAGTCACTGTGCTTTTGCACATCGGGCCATCTTTATTTAGAGGTCCTTCGGATGGTGGGAAATTCTGGTGAAGTTTCCATACATTCTTTACATGGGGCTATCTTTATTACAGGTCCATTTTTAAAGAAAGACACTTTAACCTCTGTACAGGACACCAGGAATGGGTCCTAGATGGACGATATATCCCTCCTTTGTTTAGGTGGTGGTCCCGTTGAGGTCACCTTGTATTCAGGGTCCTCACCAAGCAGGGTGAGGGGTTCCAGGTCGGACTTGTAAGGGAAACTGCTAGGCAGTCTTCCCACAGTTGTTGAATATACATGGGTCTGGAATCCGGAGGCTCAGAGAGATTTTTGGGTGGGACAGAGCCTCCATCCCTGACTACAGGCAATTCAGGTAATAAAAGGGTTAACCCACCAGCCAGAGGGCGTGTTAAAAAGGAACTGGAAGCCAGTCAGTCTGTGAGGAGTGTTTGGAGCAGGACACATGGCTGTGTGTCTTAAGCTGTGGAGTACAGTCTACCAAGACACTGCTGGGGCACCTGTGTCCATACTGGAACCCTCTGTGAGCAGGCTGGGACTCTAACCCTTAGGCTGGGACTCTAACCCTTAGGCTGGGACTCTAACCCTGAGGTGGGACATAATATACAGGCACTGAGCCGAATCTTGTATTTGCTGACAATAGGCCCTGTTGATTTTTTTCATTCTGCTGAATATAAGCCATTTTATTTAAATGTTTGTGGAAAAGAATAAAAGTTTATTTGCTGATACGTCTGGCTACGGGTCATATCCGTCCTGAATATTACACCTCCCATAAAACTCATCCCATCTACTTACATTTTTCAGGTGATATAGAAGAAACACTGTTGGCTGGTTGAGGTTGGGTAGTTGTAGAGCTGGTGGCCTTTGGTGGCAGACCTAAGAACTCATAAGCTTCATCAGTTAGTGAATATTGGGCCTTGCTTTTTGTCTCGGTTTGTATGATTGGTTTCACACTAGCCTGGAGTTTTACGGAGGATGTGTCAGTTCCAACAGACGCAATAATTGAACTGGAACTTGAAGATGCACCCATGTGACCATAGACTGTACGGGGAGCTGCTTTCGGTTGAGTGATAGAAGAGCTTGCTGTGGTAAAGTGCATTGATGGAGGTGTTACTGGAGCAATGGATAGCCTTGTCATTGAAGAACTCAGAGTCTTACGTGGTTCTATATCTGGTTTTTGATTAGGAATAGATGTTTTTGTTGTTTTGTTTGCTGAAAAAATCTCAGAATTATTGGATACTGGTAGAGTTGGAGGAACTCTTGAGTAGGGTGCATGAATGTGGGGTTGGTAGGTTTTCATAAGCGGTGCTGGCGTTACACTAGCTGCATTTGATGAGCCATAATCAACTTTCAGGGGGCTGTTTGATGTTTTAGTAAGCTCAGAGGATGATCTAGTATTCAGTGGCTCCATTGGTTGGGCAGGAGTTTGAAGCATTAATGGCTTATTGGCACTAGCTGACTTTGCTGAGCTTTTAGTAGCTGGTATAGATCTTGTTCCTTCTAGTGGTGTGACCCCAGCAGAAGATCTGGCCTTTCCTGGCTGCGATGTGTTTGGGGCAAACCAATCGTCCATTAGATTGTCAAGCTTTGTTTTTGGATGTCCATGGTCACTACTGCTGTCACTGTCGTTGTAACCTTCATCTCCCGACCGTTGGCTCATGCTACACTGCGAAGGCGGGCGACTGCTGGAACGCCAGCGAAATTGGGATCCTAAAGGTGTGGTAAATAACACAATTTAAAGTGGAACTCCATACATAAATGAAATGCTGTTTTGGGGAAGGGAAAGAAATAGGTTAAGAAATTCATGCAGTGTAACTATGAAAAAAACCTGGTGGGATTGTAGTGATAGGGAAGTGGTTGTAGGGCATTTTTAAGGAATGATAGCACTCCATTAGTGGCTATGGGAGTGCTTTGTGGTCCCTGTATCCATAGTAGTGGCCTGGAGGTGTGGAATACATGAGTGCACCCTAAAGAGAGAAGCCTGTGCAAGTGTGGGACTGTGAAGCCTGGAAAGCTTGGGTACCTATGGTGAAAAATGCTTTTTCATTTTAAGTTCCCATAATCACCTTTACACTGGCTGAAATTTCAAACTAGACGGAAGTCTGACTGGCTGTCCTGGAGACTGCAAGTGGCTGTACCAACACATATTGTGCAGACATGATCTATTGTTGTCACTATCAGGAACCCGGTCCAGAGCAATGATGAGCAATTGATTTTAGACAGAGTGCATGTAGACAGGAAGTGGCTGTAAAAGGCTGCAGGTAATCAAGAGCACTGAGATGGAAAATAAAGATGAGAAAAGCTGAAGACAGGATTTTATGTAAAAAAAAAAGTAAAGGCTACACAGTGAACACAACGAAATAAATGTCCAATTAGGGTTCACATCTACTGTAAGGGGTCAATTTATAATCAATTTGTATAGCCATTTGCCCTGCAAATCCCTGTGAACATTAGTTGTGTGAACAAATGTTCTTGGCATATTTATTTGGGGGGGATCAAACATAATGTAATACACATTATGACCACTAGATGGTGTTGAGGGGTATAGGAAATAATGAGTATTCTACTCAGCCCGCTCTAGTGGCCATAATGTTGTATTACAGTATAATACAGTCAACCTGAAAAGAAAATAAACTATGAACATTCGTTTTTGCCTCTATTTGCACAGAGCGAACATTCACAGAGATTTGTAGGGCACATGGGTCAGCAAATTGACCTTTAGAGTAAATAAGCCCTAACTTTACGTTTTGTTTCATAAACAGTTTTTTTCATTAAAAAACTTTCCACCGTTTCTCATCTCAGCCATACTGCGAATGGATCTACAATTTGTTTATTAATAGACCCCAGCGTATTAGTGAGATAATATTAAACTTGAATGGCTGGTATTTGTATCAGTACCTTCATTCCTTTTCTCTCTGCTGTCCAGCAAGTCCTGAGATCCAGCTCTTCTTCTATATCCCGGCTTTCCTCTCCCTCTGCCCCGAGACAATCCTCTCGCATCCCTGGGGCCCTCATTTCTCGGTTCGTCCCTCAGTGCCTGGTGCCTCCCCATGTATTTCAGTGCACAGAGCATCTGAAAGTTCTGGAGGGTCTTCCGGCTCAGCCAGCTCCGGGTGAGCAGTAATTTGGATTCTAGGAGGTTATGCGATCTTTTACAGAAGCGGTTTCTGCAGTCCCCTCGGATGAAATACCCGCACACATGGACGCGTGAACAGTCCTCTCCTTCGTCACAGTTGTCTTCCCTGTAACTCCGACATTCCTGAGGGGGCAATGCAGCAACACTATTAGAGCAATTTAATAAACTGGTACTTATAACTGCATTGTTGGTGAAGGAGAAACAGGTAAAATAATAACCAATAACCCTCTCTGCCATTCACCAATGCTACACTTGGACGGAGCTCGCGGGTGGCGGCGGGGGGGCTTGAATGTGCTATACCACCACTAAAATTTCATCAAGCAGCCCTGTACCACTCCATCAGCAGGAAGCACTACATTCTCCCATTAAAATTTTAAATAATGAATCACACTGGATTCTGATCAGCAGAATTGGAGCTCAGCAGAGCGGACACACGGTGTAGTGATCTTGCGACTTTCTGACATCGAATCTATAGTTCCATTTTCTGGGTCTCAGGGATTGACATTCAAAAAGGAATTATCACCAGCACACCGAAGAGAAGAGTTCTTCATTGACAAGCAAACATCATGTCATGAAGATAAAGACGTTTCGGGGGCCACTTATGGTTCCTTCATCAGGCTCAATATGACTTATTGAGCTTAAGTGGCCCCGAAACGTCTTTCTCTTTGTGACATGATGTTTGCTCGTCAATAAAGACAAACTTTGCATGTAATCTCATTGGTATGCTGGTGGCAATTTGTTTCTGCATTCATCCGGGTGGTGCCACCCGCCATCATTTCAGCACCCTACTAACCAAGGAGGATACCAGTACGGAGTACGGTGGGACACACACTGGACTCAAGGATTGATATGACACATTCAAGTCGAAGAAGAGTAGCTGCTTGTGGAGCGAAGAGCTGCTGGTGGACTTTCTCCGAGGTGTTTGCCACAATGCTCTAGCATGTACAGCAACCGAGCGCTGCGCTCTCTGCTTTCCCCTCCGTCATCAGCACTTCCATCTTCACCAGGTTTCTTCCGGGTTCAGCGTCTTCGGCCAGGCGGGAGCGAGGATTGGGTGAGTATAACCTATTTTATTTTAGACCCTAGACCAAAATGAGCAGTTATCCCTTGCAGTGCGGGGGTAGCCCCACTTCAAGGGTTAATTTTGTACATGCCTAGAGTTCTTGTTTAATCAAAAGTTAGGAGACTGCACACCCTTAAACATGTATTGAAGCAGTATAAAGGTGCCCATACACTGGCTGAATTTCGGGTGGTTGTTAATGTACCGGCCGAAATTCGCACAGTGTGTGGGCAGGGCCGGATTTGGGGCAGCAGGGGTGTGGAATTCCTATGCCCCAACACCCAGGACATGCAGTTCCGGGCAGGTAGTTGTTTTCGACATTAAGCCCTGCTTTGGGCAAGCAGGGCTAAATGTACAGCGGGGAAGCCGCCGCTTGTGTTGTACAAGTGTTTTTCAGCGATGTTGCCGAGATCACTTATATGCAGGCTGCATACAGGGGGGCACATTGAGGAACCTGGCATTGGGGCAACAGAGAGAGTAAATCCGGCCCTGTGTGTGGGGCTGTCAGCTCCCTTTCAGCCGGCATTCCTCGATCAGCTGATCGAAGGAGCTGGCTGAAAAATCTTTGATCGATCAGGGCCGGCAGCCAATGAGCTGCCCGCTCTGATCAGATATTATAAGATTATAAAATGGCCAACTCTTATATTTTTCCATCAGCAGCAACTGTGGATCGATAAAAGAAAGATCGCCTGATAAGCATTGGACATGCTGAGCTGCACACACTACCAGTTCTTGATATTAATTGCTTATATGAAGCAGTCCACGATCAATAATCATGACTGAATTCGAATCATTTACATCACGAATATAAGCAAGCCAATAGATTTCATGAACTGGCAGTTATATGGCCTTTGCCTTGCTTATCAGGTAACCTGAACTTCTCTGCTCCACAACTGCTACTGATTAAAACAAATATTTAAAGTGGATAAGCTCACAAGACAAACAGGGAGTGCTCCAAATCCTTCCTCCAATGCAGTTCCATGGAACGCCAGTGCACAACCACGGCTTCCACCAGTCCTTCGTCAGAAACTGTGGAGAAATAGCAGCCCTGCTATTGCTATATAAGACCAGGCATAGCAGCCCTGCCATAGCTATATAAGACCAGGCATAGCAGTCCTGCCATTGCTATATAAGACCAGACACAGCAGTCCTGCCATAGCTATATAAGACCAGGCATAGCAGCCCTGCCATTGCTATATAAGACCAGGCATAGCAGTCCTGCCATAACTATATAAGACCAGGCATAGCAGTCCTGCCATAGCTATATAAGACCAGGCATAGCAGTCCTGTCATAGCTATATAAGACCAGGCATAGCAGTCCTGTCATAGCTATATAAGACCAGGCATAGCAGTCCTGTCATAGCTATATAAGACCAGGCATAGCAGTCCTGCCATTGCTATATAAGACCAGGCATAGCAGTCCCATAGCGGTAGCCCTGGGCGCAGGACTGAGGGGGGGCGCCATCACCGACCCCCGCTAAACGAAGCCCCTGGCCGCAGATGCAGTGGCTCCCTCTCTCTGCTGCGAAAAAAAAATTCTGCCCCGGGCGCCCATAACTCTGGTTACGCCACTGATGCCGGTCATACATGGATCGAATATTGGCCACGCTCTTTAGCGTGGATGGGGGGATCGAAAGGTTTTGGGTTGCACAAAAACAATCTTAATATGTATGGCCAGCTGTAGACTGCTTGTTGTATTCTATACAATCATATGCATTGAAGAACAAAGTAGAATTTCAAGAGCTTTTACTATAAACTGTAAGGGTGATACAAATTCTGCTTTATACTTGAATACATTACTATACTATAGAATACAACAAGCAGTCTGTGCAATAGAAACTTTCTTAACTTCCTGAGATACTATGTGAAAACCGCGTCTGTGCTGGCGTGGCTCTGTACCAGCTCCTATCAGACGTTACAAGCTACGCCTTTATCTTAACTCTCCACTATGGCCAAGTGATTGCTGATATAACATTATAGTTTTCATTTTCAGATCTAGTATTTGTCATTATGGGATGTCTGTGTTTTACTGTAAGCTGGAATTGAGGAACAGGAACTCCTCTTACTTATACTCCCTCCACCGGCACAGCACCAGCACAAACAAATGACGGGAGCAGTTCCTGGCAAGGACTGGGCCCTTAGGCACATGCCTAGCGCTGGCATCAGAGCGTTTTCAACTCTAGATCAGCTTTCTTCAACCTTTTTATCATACAGGAACCCTGGAATTAGCTTTCAGGTTTCAGAGGTCCCGTTATTCTGACTTCTACTGCTTACAGAACACGTACGTGAACAGGAAGTTATGGATATAAGAATAAATAAAACAATAAGGACTGTGGCATGTTAGCATGTTTGACGCTCACAGCTGTTCTGTGCAACAATAATAATAATAATTAAAAAATGAAGCAAATAAGAATTATAAGCAGAAGATAATCACAGACCATTAAAATTGTAGTGCCCAGTTATATTGTTGGTCAGTGGAAAAGTGGCCACGTTAGATCAGTGGTCAGTTAGAGAAGGACCCTCTTACAAAGGTGGTCAGTCGCAAGAATGTTCCTTACATTGGGGATTAGTGGGAAGAATGCTCCTTACTTTGGTGGTCAGTGGGAGAAAGGATACATTACAATGGTTGTCAGTGTGAAGAATTCTCCCTATGTTAGGTGTTTGTAGGAAGAGTGCTCCTTTCATTGCTGGTCATGGTAAAGAATGCTCCTTACATTGGTGGTCAGTGGGAAGCTTGCTCCTTACATTGGTGGTCAGTGGGAAGCTTGCTCCTTACATTGGTGGTCAGTGAGAAGCATGCTCCTTACATTGGTGGTCAGTGGGACGAATGCTCCTTACGTCGGTGGTCAGTGGGAAGCATGCTCCTTACATTGGTGGTCAGTGGGACGAATGCTCCTCACGTTGGTGGTCAGTGGGAAGCATGCTCCTTACATTGGTGGTCAGTGGGACGAATGCTCCATACATTGGTGGTTAGTGGGACGAATGCTCCTTAGAGTGATGGTCATGGGAGAGAATGCTCCTTACATTGGTGGTCAGTGGTACGAATGCTCCTTATATTAGTGGTCAGTGGTACGAATGATCCTTACATTGGTGGTCAGTGGTACGAATGCTCCTTACATTGGTGATCAGTGGGAAGCTTGCTCGTTACATTGGTGGTCAGTCGGAAGAATACTCCATACATTAGATGTTTGTGGGAAGGTAAGTTCCATACATTGGTGATCGTGGGGAAAAATGCTCCTCACTTTGGTGGTCAATAGGAAGAAGAACCCTTACATTGGTGGTCAGTGAGAAGAATACTCTCTACATTAGGTGTTTGTGGAAATAAAGTTCCTTACATTGGTGGTCATGAGTAGAATGCTCCTTATATTGGTGGTCAGTGGGACAAAGATCACATTACATTCCTGTCCTAACTCTACTGTATCTATGGAGGAGCAGCTTCGTCACCCTAGCACCGGACTACAGAACATCTCCCCATTGCCATAACATGGTGGAGGTGTTTTTTAGTCTACAGAAGTGATCTGGGAACGATTTAAGTGATAAGAGTACAGAGCAGGCAGAGAGCACAGGAAGTTATCAGCTCACAAGATTGCTGGCAGGATCAAAAGAAATTATATTCACTTATTGAACAGATATAACAAAATGCTTTTAGTGGGATATGTAACAGCACAAACGGGAGCACATAGGAGATGTTCGTTGTTGGGGCTTATATACGCTTTAAAAGCATAAAGAGGGGCTGATTCTAACCATCATGTAAAATCAGAGCATAGCATATAAAAAGCACCTTTTTATATAATAATGACAGCTCGGGGGAGGGGGTGACTACGCAGTTACTGGCTATGCACTCAGCAAATACACATTTTCCTAGGCACATAAAAGTAAGGCACGGTCACAATTCCAACATAGCAGCTGACAAACACCTGAAGGCATACTGTATCTCTACATTCAACTGTGTCAATAAATAAAGAGTTGCACTGACAAGGACGCACCCTGTGCTAATGGTAGGACTTTGTACAGAAACGAAACCTTTGAGCACATTGTACTGACACCAACAATGACACAAAGACACAGAGGAGTAAAGTGTGCATAGGAATCAGAGCGGACGGAGAAGCTTTCGGGCCACAAGACAAATCAGAATCACACCAAGCACTCACATACAAGGGTTGTTGTTTTTGGGGAAGTTCCCCCTTTGATCAATAGAAGCAGGGCTGGATTTACTTTTAGACATAGTAGGCCTAAAAGAGGAAAAGGGACAACCAAGATAGAGAAGGAAATAAGCCTTATTGATAGTTTCTTTACACAAAGTCACAATATTCTAAGCCAGGGCCAGAAAAATAAAAAATATACTAGGTAAATGAGGGTCAAAGGTTTTGTATTGACAGGATCCAGTAATGGAAATGCTGCCCTTGCTAGAAGCTTGGAGACCCCTGTAAAAGTCTCTTTCCATATGAGGGTCGGACTTCATGAGGCAACTTGCCCCGTGTCTGGAGCAAGGATTATGTCTGGGGCAGCTTGCCCCATATCTGGAGCAACTGCCTGTGGCAGACTATGAGAAGGGGTCGGGTCTGGACTCAAGTGTGAGCCAGAAGTAAAGCTCAGGAGCAGATCTGGAAGCTTAAAGCCCAGCGGGAGGTTCAGTTTAACTTCTGTAGAGAGACCACTGCAAGGGTCAACTGCTCGTTATTGTCTAGGGATGGGTATATCCTGCAAAGAACTTTACTTACATGATCCCCGTTCCCCCCACCGATCCGCACCCACCTCTCTCCCCACTGCTCTGGCTAGTGGAATGTCCCTCAGCATCCTCGGGTATAATGTAGGGCTATGGGTCCTGCATTAGACGTTATGACATCAGCGGGCCTCCGACTGCTGAAA
>NW_017307529.1:96544-103774 GCF_000935625.1 Nanorana parkeri | reverse complement strand
ACTGCTGTTCCTCTTTCCATAGGAGATAGAAGTACAGTACAGCTCATCTATTCTATAGGACTGGTGGGCACAGTGGTGCAGTAAGGAGAGGCCTCGGACTCACCTCTGGCAGCAGTTGGTTGTCATTCTGGAACAGCAGAACTTTGATCTCGCCTTCATTCAGTCCGATCACCTTGTTGGCTTTTAAGACAGCGCGGTTGTGGTCAGATTGAACATCGTGGGAGAATTTGCAGGGAGGCCTGGAATAGGAAGAAGACATGAATTCTGATTCTGGGTGGAGATTGGTAACTGGAACTTTGTGCAGCCAAACGAAAACATGCTGGAAGGTTAATGTGATCCCACCCTGAGGGGTAACATGATCCCACACGAGGGGTCAAATAATCCCACCCATAGGGTTACATGATCCCGCACGAGGGGTAACACATTCCCTCCACGAGTGGTGACATGATTACCCCACAAGGGATAACATGATCCCACCCAGAGGGCTAACATGCTCCTACGCCAAGGAGTGATAAGATCCCACCCCAAGAGGTAACACTGTGATCCCACCCTGAGGGGTAAAACGATCCTACACAAGGGGTCAAATTATCCCACCCTGAGGGGTAGTATAATCCCATGCCGAGGGGTAACATCATCCCACCCTGAGGGGTAAAATCATCCCACGCCAAATATAAAAATAATCCCACCCCGAGGGGTAACTTGATCTCACCCCGAGTGGTAATACGATCCCATCCAGAGGGGTAACATGATCCCACCTCAAGGGGTAACAGGATCCCATTTTAAGACGACCTATAATCTCACCCAGAGGGGGAACAAGTTATCCAAAGGAAACACAGTGAGGGGAATTTATCAAAACTGAAGCAGACAAAATCAGGAGCAGTTGTGCACAGCAACCAATCAGCTTCTATCTTTCATTTTCAAATTTTAAATTTATTAAAAGATTATGAAAAAACTGAAGAGAGAAGCTGATTGGTTGCCCTGGGCAACTGCTCCAGATTTTTTCTGCTCCAGTTTTGCTAAATTCCCCTCAGAGTGTTCACTTCCTGGACAGATCCTGGCTGATTTGTGAGTTTTCCTGTACTGTAAAAAAAATCAGCTCACATCTTACAAGATCAATTTAGAGACCTTTGAAAAATCTCTTCTCCCAATACCTCTAGACCCCTCCAATTATACCCCAATACCACAAGTCCCATCCTCTATTACCCAATACCTTTAGGCTCCATTCACACATAGTGGTAGCGTCTTCCGCACGGCACAAACATTTTGCAAACTTTAACATACGAGTGGAAAACACGCTTTTTCGGCTATTTCTGCCCAGAAAATCTCGCTAGGACTTTTTTTTGCAGGACCTGCGTTTTCAAACCACGCGGATGCCGCTCTAGTGTGAATAACTCACATTAAAAAAGCATTATTTGTTTTATGTTTAGCACATTTCTGTATGTACCAATACACGAAGAAAACCACTAATGTGTGAATAGAGCCTTAGCATTATGCTCTCTTACCCCTGTACCTCTAGATCAGTGGTTCACAACCTGTGTAACCTCAGGACCCCCATTTGTCCTTGGTCATTAAGTCATAATTCAAGTCGCGGTACCACGCATTCCGGTGCAGGCAATCGAACTGTGGGCAGGAGGAGTGTTTGGGGTGCCATTCAAATGAATGGCAATGGAACACACCTCCCACAACAGAAATCGCGGTAGGTGCGATTTTACGTGGTACAGTGTGTTAATCACATGTGACTGTGCAAGTGTACTAGTGTGAACGGGCCCTCAAAAACACTGACAGACACACACCAAAAATGTTTTCATTTTTTTTCCTTTAAGGTCCACCTAGTCTCCCTATCTTACGAGAACTGGAGTGGATCCTCAGCCTGGGGTGCAGTGTGGGATACTCTGCAGTGATGGAGCGCCATCCATATGTGCATTGCTGGTACAGCTCCCTTGCACGCCCTGTAGAGGTGTCGGGAGCCATAATGTGACATCACTCCGGTCCAGGCACCTCTACAAGACATGCAAGGGAGCTGTAAGCAATGCACATATGAATGGAGCTCCCTCATGGCCATCGCTCCAACCCACCTCAAGCTGACACTCAGCACCGGGCAGCATATTTTGAATGGTTGCTTGGCGTGAGAACTGACAGTGCTGCGCTAGGGGGAGGCTGAGGATCCTCTCACCTAGAAAAGTGGAAGGCCTGCAGTGACCCACTGAAGACGGGGTCGCGACCCACTTTTGGGTCACGACCCACCAGTTGAGTACCAAGGCTCTAGGCCCATCCAATCATACACCAATACCGCAAGTCCCTTTCTCTCTTACCCAATACCTCTACACCCATCATTTCTTAACCAAATACCTCTATTAGGGATGCACCGATATATCGGCGCCGAAACATATCGGCCGAAAATTGCACTTTTTGGCATAAGGCCGAAAGAGCCATGTTTCGGCCGATACATCGGCGCATCCCTGGTTTCTTTTCTCCTCGCTGGGCGCCGTTCCAGCGGGGAGAAAAGAAAGTGACAGCCGGCCGAGCGCTGCAGGACGAGAGCGCTGTGAGCGGCCGGTGTCTCTCCTCCCACACCGCTCAGCCGCCTATCACAGTCCGGCAGAGCGGTGTGGGGGCGGAGACAGCGCTGTCACAGGAGGCTGGGCTCTCCTCCCTGCACCGTTCACTCAGCCTCCTGTGACAGGTGTCAGAGAGGAGCGCAAGGTACAAGCAGTCAGTGATCAGTGATCGCTGAGTGTTTGTAGATGATTGAGGACCTGGTATGTTAACTATATCCTCAATTATGAATGAATGGGAGTGATCTACATCACCTCTACATCACCCCTATTCATTCATAATTGTAGTTATAGTAAACAAACAATGTTCTCATGTCATGAATGAACAGGAACACTCATAGAGGATTCCTGTTCATTGATAACAGGGGACACACAAAAAGAGATTGAGGACTCTGTGTTCTCAATCTCTTTTTCTATTTTAACCCCTTCATGACTGAGGCCTTTTTTTTTCATTTTTTGCACCCATGTTATATTCCACATTTTAGGCCTGAAAATGACTTAAAACCCCCAAACATTATATATTTTCTGAATGCCAAGACCCTATAGAATAAAATGATGGTAGTTGCAAATTTTTATGTTATGTAATTTTATTAAAAGCCCCAAAACACAACCAAATACCCATTTTTTAAATGAGATATAAAAGATGCTAAAATAAAATATTTTAAAAAATTGAAAAAATAAAAATAAAAAACATTTTCGGTATCGGTTTCGATCTGACATTTATTTTTATTTTGGTTTCGTTTCGGTTTTAAAATTTCCATTTCGGTGCAGCTCTAACCTCTATAGACATCTCATTTTACCCAAATACCTTTAGACCCAGTCTTTCATACCCCAATACCCCATAGACGCATAAAATAGTACCCCAATACCTCTAGACCCATCCAATCATACCCCAATACTGCTAGACCCATCCTCTCTTACACAATACCTCTATACCCATCCTCGTTTATCCTAATACTAGGGATGCACCGATACCGATACTAGTATCGGTATCGGTGCCGATACCGAGTATTTGGGTGAGTACTCGTACTCGCCGAAATGCTCCGATACCTAGCACGAGTACTTCCTGTATCAGGAAGCCGGGCAGCGCATCATTACACGCTGCCCGGTTTCCTGATTGGCCAGGAAACGGCTCCATGCTCTCTCGTCACTTGTGATGAGAGAGCATGGAGCCGACTTCCCGGCCAATCAGGAAGCCGGGTAGCGTGCAATGACGCGCTGCCCGGCTTCCCGATTGGTCAGGAAGCTAGCAAATCCGGAAGCCGGGCGCCGTGTAATGACGCAGCGCCCGGCATTCTGATTGGCCAGGAAGCCGGCGTCATGCTCCCTCGTCATCTCATGAATCATAATATTAAGAAAGTTGACCTTAAAGCATTAGTTTGTATTGCTTTAGAAAAAAGTATGAAAAAGTATCGGTAATTGGTATCTGCGAGTACTTGATCAAAAGTATCGGTACTCGTACCTAAAAAAGTGGTATCGGTGCATCCCTACCTAATACCTCTATACCCATCCAATCATACCCCAATACCTCTATACCCATCCAATCATACCCCAATATCTCTGGACCCATCCAATCATACCCCAATACCTCTGGACCCATCCAACTGTACCCAAATACCTCTAGACAATTGTACCCCAATACCTCTAGACCCATACAACTGTACCCAAATACCTCTAGACAATTGTACCCCAATACCTCTAGACCCATACAACTGTACCCCAATACCTCTAGACAATTGTACCCCAATATCTATAGACCCATACAACTGTACCCCAATACCTCTAGACAATTGTACCCCAATACCTCTAGACCCATACAATTGTACCCCAATACCTCTAGACCCATACAACTGTACCCCAATACCTCTAGACAATTGTACCCCAATACCTCTAGACCCATACAATTGTACCCCAATACCTCTAGACCCATACAATTGTACCCCAATACCTCTAGACCCATACAACTGTACCCCAATACCTCTAGACAACTGTACCCCAATACCTCTAGACCCATACAATTGTACCCCAATACCTCTAGACACATACAATTGTACCCCAATACCTCTAGACCCATACAATTGTACCCCAATACCTCTAGACCCATACAATTGTACCCCAATACCTCTGGACCCCATACAATTGTACCCCAATACCTCTAGACCCATACAATTGTATCCCAATACCTCTGGACCCATAGAATTGTACCGCAATACCGCTAGACCCATAAACGTGTACCCCAATACCTCTAGACCCATATAATTGTACCCCAATACCGATAGACACATAAACGTGTACCCCGATACCTCTAGACCCATATAATTGTACCCCAATACCTCTAGACCCATACAATTGTACCCAAATACCTCTAGACCCATAGAATTGTACCGCAATACTGCTAGACCCATACAATTGTACCCTCATACCTCTAGACCAATACAATTGTACCCCAATACCTCTAGGCACTTCCTTTCTTAACCAATACCTCTATACCCATCAAATCATACCCCAATACCACTGGACCCATCAACACTTACCCCAATACCTCTATACCCATCATCTTTTATTCCAATACCTCTAGACCCATCCAATCATGCCCCAATACTGCTAGACCGATCCTGTCTTACCCCAATACCGCTAGACCCGTCCTCTCTTACCCCAATACCTCTATACCCCTCCTCTTTTATCCAAACCCTTCCAATCATGCCCAAATACCGCTAGACCCATCCTCTCTTACCCCAATACCACTAGACCCATCCTCTCTTACCTCTATACCCATCCTCTCTTACCCCAATACCGCTATACCCATCCAATCATGCCCCAATACCGCTAGACCCATCCTTTCTTACCCCAATACCGCTAGCCCCATCCTCTCTTACCTCTATACCCATCCTCTCTTACCCCAATACCGCTATACCCATCCAATCATGCCCCAATACCGCTAGACCCATCCTTTCTTACCCCAATACCGCTAGCCCCATCCTCTCTTACCTCTATACCCATCCTCTCTTACCCCAATACCGCTATACCCATCCAATCATGCCCCAATACCGCTAGACCCATCCTCTCTTAGCCCAATACCACTAGACTCATCCTCTCTTACCCCAATACCGCTAGAAGCATCCTGCCTTACCCCAATAACCCTATACCCATCCTCTTTTATCCGAATACCTCTAAACCTATCCAATTCTGCCCCAATACTGCTAAACCCATCCTTTCTTACCCCAATACCTTTAGACCCATTCAATTGTAGCTCAATACAGCTAGACCCATCCTCTCTTACCCCAATAACTCTATACCCATATTCTTTTACCCCAATACCTGTATACTCATCCTCTTTTATACCAATACATCTAAACAGATCCAATCCTGCCCCAATACTGCTTAACCCATCCTCTCTTACCCCAATGCCTCTATACCCAATACCATATTCATTTAACCCAATACCTCTAGACCCATATTATTTTACCCCAATACGTCTAGACCCATATTATTTTACCCCAATACCTCTAGACCCATTCAATCATAATCTAATACCTTTAGGCCTGGTTAACACCTGGGCATTTTACAGCGCGTTCCTACGCTCTGTAAAACGCTCAACATTTGAAAACCAATGATTGCCTATGGGCATGGTTCCCACCTGGGCGTTTTACTGCGCGTAGGAACGCGCTGCAAAACGCCCTACGCCCAAAGAAGTACATGAGCTTCTTTGGGGTGTATTTGCCGCGCGTATCCATTGGGATAAAGACAGGAAGCCCTCGGAAACAAATAGCGAATCGCAGTAAAAACGCACGGCACAAAAAGCGCGACAAACGCACATATTTGATACGCCTAGGTGTGAACCCAGCCTTAGACCAATCCTCTCTTACACAATAACTCTATACCCATCTTCTTTTACCCCAATACTTCCAGACCCATCCAATTATACCGCAATGCCACTAGACCCATCCTCTATTACCCCAAAAACGTATAACCATCCTATTTTACCCCTATACCTAGTCTGGACCCATCCAAACATACCCCAATATATTTAGATCGATCCTATCTTACCCCAGTAGCACCAGGAAATATTCTCCCTAGCCCAGACCAGACTCTACAGATTCTTCCTCCAGTATCTCCTGCCACCCTCCACTTATAGCATTACCCCAACCTTCTCCCTCCTCTATCCCCAGTACCCCCTAGTTACACGTACCTCCGGTTGGGGGGACATTGGCCACGCAGGTAATGGCGGCACAGGTGCAGTTTGGGGCATGACTCCTCGTCCTCTTCCCCTTGTGGGTGCAGGTATCGGCTACAGATCCTGAGGGTACTCTGGGCCAGTACAAGCTGGGAGTTCTGCGGGAACCTGAGCCGCTCAACCTCCAGGATCTGCTCGATCTGCTCCTCCGGGAGCTCCAGGACATCGGCCAACCGATTTCTCTCCAGCCGACCCCCGTGCGAACACAGCACCTTGGTCAGATAGGCGGTGACCGCGGGGTCCGACATGGTCTCGGGGCCCCTGGTATAGCCTGAGGTCCGGGGCCCTTTTCGATGCCTGCTGCCTGGGTTACTTTCTCCTCCTTCGTCTATGGCTCCGCTTTCCGGGGCGATGAGACAACAGAAAAGGGCGGAACATCCACATCACAACGGAGAATGGAAACTGAAACTGTACAGTCCTGATATACTGCTACTGCTACCG
>NW_017307529.1:92913-96441 GCF_000935625.1 Nanorana parkeri | reverse complement strand
CAGATATACTGCTACTGCCGCAGCAGCCGGCAAATATTTATAGAGAGGACCGAATACCAGAAACCTCACAATACTGACACACTGAGATACTGCCTCAGCAGTCAGAAAACATCATTTGTAGTCTCCATTGGAAGGCATGACAACCAAAAGCGCAGTTAGGAGATAGGGGCAGGGCGTTGTCACCCTATAACAGGAAGTACCTGAAGAAGGACCTCCATGGCAGCCACCTGCTTATTACAAGCATGCACTCCAGCAGTATATACATAGTTGCGCTATATGTCCCTTTACTTAGACCTCCTTATTATTTTCTGTCTTTATAGCGGGATGGGTAACCTCAGCACTCCAGCTGTTGTGGAACTATGAGGCATTGCTCGACTGTCAGCTACAGGCATGAGTCCCAGCAGGGCCGGCATCAGGGGGGTATGGCAGATACCCATGTAAGGGGCCCGGGCCCCAGCAGCGCCGGTCTGGTGTGTCTGGCGGTGGAAGAGGCCAGGGCAGCAAGTAAGAGAAGCTGCATGTGCAGGGAAAGGGACCCCGACCAGCTCACCTGAGACTCTGTAGAGCCCACCAAAGAGAGTCTCAGATGGGCTGCGCAGGATCTGTGGTGCGCTCTGCAGGAAAAAACAGTAAAATCCCACTACCCTTCTAGGCTTGAAATAGAGGCAGCGACTCGAAACACGTAGCCAGTCGTCAGCCAGAGTTATCTCACCCTGCTACTCACCACAGATTATCTACATTTTTCACCTTGATGTGACCCCCGCTGTATTGCCGCCAAAGTGCCGCACTGCATACACCATTGCCAGTGGACTGTGTGGGGTCTCAGGTGGGCTCTATGGGGCCTCAGGTGGGTCCTGAGTCAAGTGCGTTACTAAGTCCTGAGTCCAGTGCGTTACTAAGTCCTGTGCGTTACTAAGTGAAGAGTCCAGTGCGTTACTAAGTGAAGAGTCCACTGCGTTACTAAGTGAAGAGTCCAGTGCGTTGCATTGCTGTATAATGTATTGCTGGGATTTGTGGTCCCTCTACAGCTGGTGCCATTCTGCATTAGAGTGTAAGCTCCTCTGTATAGACTGATGTGACTGGCTCAGTGTTCTCTGTACAGCACTATGGTATATGTCAGAGCTATATAAATGTATAATAATAGTGTGAGACTGTGGGGGGGACATTAGAGTGTAAGCTCCTCTGGTGCAGAGACCGCCGTGGGGGTTGGGGTGCCAGTGAGATCCACTCCCGCCCCCTATCTTGGGAGTAACTGCACTGCACATGCTGCTGCCGCCTCCCCACCCCGCATTGCATTAGGCGGGGACAAGTCTGTCCAGCCTGGTGTACACTCTGCAGTGTGGGAGCCTGGGCTACGTCAACAGCAAGCAGCCGCCGGCCTGTCTCAGTGTCACTGAGGGGCCACTAGCTGAACATTCTGGGGCCACCACCGTCCTGGACAAAGTGGACATCCTGGGCCTGAAGTGAGTAAAGCTTTGTTTATTTGCCCTTTTCTAGGCTTCTTTGCTCTTTTTTTTTATGGCTGTGGTGATAGAAACTTTGTATCCTGGTCCTGAAGGATGGCTATGGCAGTAAAGATGAGGAGCGCTGATACATGCTAGGCTGAGGCTCTGATCTCTATACACCAGGATAGACTATCAGATCTGAGGCCTAGGTATAGGCACGGCAAATTCCTTGTCTAGAAAACATTATAACTCTTGTTGTAAAAAAATATCTTACAATTCACAAAAGAGTTCAGTCAGCTTATAAATGCTCAGGGTCATAGTCCACATGTATTCATACCAACCCCTGAACGCCCGGAAAAATCTTTATTTACTGCAGAGGGTGTGGAGCAGCCTGGGCTACGTCAACAGCAAGCAGCTGTTGCCTTAGCTTAGTGAATAAGGTGAAGCTATGTTCACTTTTAATAACCAGTCACGTGCAAGGGAAATGTAAAAGTGGGATATTTGCTTGTACATAATTGGATGATTGAAGTGACCATAGCTTCAGCTTATTCAATAAGACAAGTGAACATTCTCTGTGCAAATTGAACATACGTTTTTCAAGATGAACATATTTCTTTAGGCTGTATAAGGTGCTGGCTGGCAGTTTTCTGATGCCTATAATGCAGATATGTGTGCATACTCTGCAATTATTGCTACTGATCCCTGCACTCTGCCTTATTTGCTCCTGACCCCTGCACTCTGCTTTATTTGCTCCTGACCTCTGCACTCTGCCTTATTTACTCCTGATCTCTGCACTCTGCTTTATTTGCTCCTGACCCCTTCACTCTGCCTTATTTACTCCTGACCCCTGCACTCTACCTTATTTACTCCTGACCTCTGCACTCTGCCTTATTTACTCCTGACTTCTGCACTCTGCCTTATTTACTCCTGATCTCTGCAATCTGCTTTATTTGCTCCTGACCCCTGCACCCTGCCTTATTTACTCCTGACCCCTGCACTCTGCCTTATTTGCTCCTGACCTCTACACCCTGCCTTATTTACTCCTGATCTCTGCACTCTGCTTTATTTGCTTCTGACCTCTGCACGCTGCCTTATTTGCTCCTGACCTCTACACCCTGCCTTATTTACTCCTGACCTCTGCACTCTGCCTTATTTACTCCTGATCTCTGCACCCTGCCTTATTTTCTCCTGAACACTGCACCCTGCCTTATTTGCTCCTGACTTCTGCACTCTGCCTTATTTGCTCCTGACCTCTACACCCTTCCTTAATTAGTCCTGACCTCTGCACTCTGCCTTATTTACTCCTGATCTCTGCACTCTGCTTTATTTTCTTCTGACCTCTGCACTCTGCCTTATTTGCTCCTGACTTCTACACCCTGCCTTATTTACTCCTGAACTCTGCACTCTCCCTTATTTACTCCTGATCTCTGCACTCTGCTTTATTTGCTTCTGACCTCTGCACTCTGCCTTATTTAATCCTGATCTCTGCACTCTGCCCTATTTACTCCTGATCTCTGCACCCTGCCTTATTTACTCCTGAACACTGCACCCTGCCTTATGTACTCCTGAACACTGCACCCTGCCTTATTTGCTCCTGACTTCTGCACCCTGCCTTATTTGCTCCTGACTTCTACACCCTGCCTTATTTGCTCCTGACTCCTGCACTCTGCCTTATTTGCTCCTGACCTCTACACCCTGCCTTATTTACTCCTGACTTCTGCACTCTGCCTTATTTACTCCTGACCTCTACACCCTGCCTTATTTGCTCCTGACTTCTGCACTCTGCCTTATTTGCTCCTGACCCCTGCACTCTGCCTTATTTACTCCTGACTTCTGCACTCTGCCTTATTTACTCCTGACTTCTGCACCCTGCCTTATTTGCTCCTGACTTCTGCACCCTGCCTTATTTACTCCTGACTTCTGCACTCTGCCTTATTTGCTCCTGACTTCTGCACCCTGCCTTATTTACTCCTGACTTCTGCACTCTGCCTTATTTGCTCCTGACTTCTGCACTCTGCCTTATTTGCTCCTGACTTCTGCACTCTGCCTTATTTGCTCCTGACCTCTGCACCCTGCCTTATTT
>NW_017307529.1:88624-90989 GCF_000935625.1 Nanorana parkeri | reverse complement strand
CTCCTGACCTCTGCACTCTGCCTTATTTACTCCTGATCTCTGCACTCTGCTTTATTTGCTCCTGACCCCTTCACTCTGCCTTATTTACTCCTGACCCCTGCACTCTACCTTATTTACTCCTGACCTCTGCACTCTGCCTTATTTACTCCTGACTTCTGCACTCTGCCTTATTTACTCCTGATCTCTGCACTCTGCTTTATTTGCTCCTGACCCCTTCACTCTGCCTTATTTACTCCTGACCCCTGCACTCTACCTTATTTACTCCTGACCTCTGCACTCTGCCTTATTTACTCCTGACTTCTGCACTCTGCCTTATTTACTCCTGATCTCTGCAATCTGCTTTATTTGCTCCTGACCCCTGCACCCTGCCTTATTTACTCCTGACCCCTGCACTCTGCCTTATTTGCTCCTGACCTCTACACCCTGCCTTATTTACTCCTGATCTCTGCACTCTGCTTTATTTGCTTCTGACCTCTGCACGCTGCCTTATTTGCTCCTGACCTCTACACCCTGCCTTATTTACTCCTGACCTCTGCACTCTGCCTTATTTACTCCTGATCTCTGCACCCTGCCTTATTTTCTCCTGAACACTGCACCCTGCCTTATTTGCTCCTGACTTCTGCACTCTGCCTTATTTGCTCCTGACCTCTACACCCTTCCTTAATTAGTCCTGACCTCTGCACTCTGCCTTATTTACTCCTGATCTCTGCACTCTGCTTTATTTTCTTCTGACCTCTGCACTCTGCCTTATTTGCTCCTGACTTCTACACCCTGCCTTATTTACTCCTGAACTCTGCACTCTGCCTTATTTACTCCTGATCTCTGCACTCTGCTTTATTTGCTTCTGACCTCTGCACTCTGCCTTATTTAATCCTGATCTCTGCACTCTGCCCTATTTACTCCTGATCTCTGCACCCTGCCTTATTTACTCCTGAACACTGCACCCTGCCTTATGTACTCCTGAACACTGCACCCTGCCTTATTTGCTCCTGACTTCTGCACCCTGCCTTATTTGCTCCTGACTTCTACACCCTGCCTTATTTGCTCCTGACTCCTGCACTCTGCCTTATTTGCTCCTGACCTCTACACCCTGCCTTATTTACTCCTGACTTCTGCACTCTGCCTTATTTACTCCTGACCTCTACACCCTGCCTTATTTGCTCCTGACTTCTGCACTCTGCCTTATTTGCTCCTGACCTCTACACCCTGCCTTATTTACTCCTGACTTCTGCACTCTGCCTTATTTACTCCTGACCTCTACACCCTGCCTTATTTGCTCCTGACTTCTGCACTCTGCCTTATTTGCTCCTGACCCCTGCACTCTGCCTTATTTACTCCTGACTTCTGCACTCTGCCTTATTTACTCCTGACTTCTGCACCCTGCCTTATTTGCTCCTGACTTCTGCACCCTGCCTTATTTACTCCTGACTTCTGCACTCTGCCTTATTTGCTCCTGACTTCTGCACCCTGCCTTATTTACTCCTGACTTCTGCACTCTGCCTTATTTGCTCCTGACTTCTGCACTCTGCCTTATTTGCTCCTGACTTCTGCACTCTGCCTTATTTACTCCTGACTTCTGCACCCTGCCTTATTTGCTCCTGACCTCGGCACTCTGCCTTATTTACTCCTGATCTCTGCACTCTGCCTTATTTGCTCCTGACCTCGGCACTCTGCCTTATTTACTCCTGATCTCTGCACTCTGCCTTATTTACTCCTGATCTCTGCACTCTGCCTTATTTGCTCCTGACCTCTGCACCCTGCCTTATTTGCTCCTGACCCCTGCACTCTGCTTTATTTACTCCTGACCTCTGCACTCTGCTTTATTTGCTTCTGACCTCTGCTCTATTTATTCCTGACCTCTGCACTCTGCCTAATTTACTCCTGACCCCTGTACTCTCAGTTACTCCTGACCCCTGAACTATATTACATACTTCTGATCCCTATATGAAGGCTCACTCAAGTATTACATTTTCCCACGCAGTTTTGCCACACCCACAATTTGCCACATATGCCGCCTCATTTCTCTCCTCTAGCCATGTAGGCTGTATGGGGCCCTATGATTTCTAATAGCGGCCCTGACTCCCAGAGGCAGCGGCATAATGGGAATTTTTGTTTCATCACAGCCAGAGTACCAAGGTTACCCACCCCTGCCTTATAGGTTTATAAAGATACTAAGTAACAATGATTTCATTTATTCCTCAGGATAGGGATTGTGAAAGAGATAATTATATTAATTACAAGTTAGTTATGTAACACATGTATAACTGTGAGGTGGATTGTAATATTTCATCTTCTGTACGTAACTGGTGTATCTTTTTTTTTTGGATGAACTGGATGGACTTTTCTTGTTTCTGACTACTGTATG
>NW_017307529.1:86814-88409 GCF_000935625.1 Nanorana parkeri | reverse complement strand
GGGGGTTGATTTATGACTTGTCCTCCCAGCATATAGCCACTAGATGGCGCTGAGGAGCATAGGAAATGTCTATGCTCCTCTGCTGCATCTAGTGGTGTTAGTGCCATGAAAACAGCATCAGCCCAGCTATACACTGGGTGGAAGAGTTATAAACCAGCAGCTGAATGTTGTTTTATAAATCATATCTGAGTTTTAAATTGTTCAAAATATATTTACATGAAAGCAGAACTCTGGGCACGATTTTTATAAACTCTTGCTGTGGGGCTACCCCTCCACTGCAAGGGTTAACTGCTCATTTTTGTCTTGGTTAAAAAAAAAGTTATACTCACCTGATTCTTGAATTCGGCCGACTGTGACAACGTTCCCTCTTGCCTGTCTTCGCCTCCGCTGCAGATGTGGTATGTCCCTTGGCGTCCTCACGTCCTATACACAGTATATAAAACTTAATGACTCCAGGACCGTAGACTGCTGCAGCAGAGTGAGAGTGAGGCAGACCGGTCTAATAGCAAGCCAGCTTTGAGGATCAGGTGAGTATAACTTTTTTATTTTAGCACCTCGACAAAAATGAGCAGTAACCCTGGCAGGGAGGGGGATCCCCACTGGAAGGGTTAATAAAATCTGTGCCCGGAGTTATGCTTTAAGCAGCAGAAGGAAGTGTGCTGACTTTCTCTGAATAGATAGTATAGATTCCATAAACCTTAACCAGGGAGGCACCGATACTGGTTTTTCCGCTTTCGAGTACAGATATTTTGCTTTCACTACTCGTCGATACTGAATACCGATACTGGTGCTTCCGCTGGCATGGAGCCGGCTTCCCGGGCAAGCTGGCTCCATGTGGTTTGGGCAACTTGATTGGGCTTGGCTATGAAACCGTCTTCCCAGCCAATCAGCATCGAGCCGGCTTCCTGGCCAATCTGGAAGCTGGGTGGCGAGTAATGACCCGCCTACTAGCTTCCTGATTGGCCGGGAAGCCAGGCTTGTTGCTGATTGGCTGGAAAGCCGTCTTCTCAGCCAATCAACATTGAGCCGGCCGTTTGGCCGTCTCGATGCTGTTTGGCCAGGAAGCCAGCTTCCCAGCCAATCAGCAAGGAGCTGGCTTTTCTGGCGGCCCATCAGGAAGCAGGGAGGCAGGTCAAAACTCGCCGCCCAGCTTCCTGATCGCACGGAAAGCTGGCTCCATGTTCCCCTACGGCACTGCCGGTTAGAGGAAATCTTCCTCTGACCGGAAGTACCGGTATCGGGGAAGGTATCAGAGCACTCGGCACCAAAACCAATACAAGTATCCCTAACCTTAACCCTAATACATGCACACAGGGTACAACTCTCTGTCCATATGACCTGCTACACAGGGGGCTTCAGCTTGTATAAGAACAGTGGGCACAGCAGGTTTTTGTAAAGCTGTTGGAAAGCTTTGAGCAGAAAGAAGAAAACTTCCATTTTAGTTTGGGGACGATACTCATAGACTACCGACTGAAACAAGCAACGCGGAAGTTAATAAAATAAAAAAACGCTGAGAGGTAGGAATTTTTGCCGGAAGGGACATGCAAACTCTCTTCTGCCCCCCCCCCCCCCCCCCCCCCCCCCTTTTTTTTTTT
>NW_017307529.1:86068-86672 GCF_000935625.1 Nanorana parkeri | reverse complement strand
CCCCCCCCCCCCCCCCACCCCCCAGCCATTTTTATTTTTGGTGTACGGTGTATGACACATGCTCAATCATATCCTGAAGGGACCTGATGTTGGAGTCATTGTAACTCCTGTGTGCGTGCCCAGGAGATGTGTCATCAGTGGTCACCCAGTAGGCAAAGAGGATTCCCACGGAAGTGGCAGAGATGGCGGGGGGACAGAGAGATGGACCGAAGATGGACCCGACAGCTCTGGAGAAGGGCACACTTACAGTGTTATTTAGTCAACTAATAATTTTTGGCATAGTTTTAGTCAATAATATTTTTTCAGGTAAAAACTAAGTTACGATGACTAAAACTATAATGAAAATCTATTGACATTTTTATCAACTGAATTAAACTAGACTAAAATGTTAGGGAGGAACGAATTGGGAAGAGATTCAATCAGAATGAATCTCTGTGGGCTTAAATCTGTGTCTGTATTGCATGCGCAAACCTTAAAGGAGAACTATGAGGTGAGTGATTTTCACTCACCTCATAGTTCTAGCCGACCTGTGACAATGAGACTGTCACAGGTCGGCTCAGTAGATCGTGAGGTGAGCGAACACATACCGGCGTTCGCTCACCTC